>NC_039359.1:46729112-46746635 GCF_003573695.1 Papaver somniferum
CAATAACAAGATATAGTATATGGATTCAATATGAATAAATAACATCCGTTATATCAACATTTACATGAATGTAGAATTATACTTAGAAGATTAAGGCTTAGTGTACCAACTTGACTAGCAACTTAAGGATAATGAGAATAATAATAATACAGTTGATAAATGTATTTGAGTAATTAAATTAGTAAGAAATTTATAATAGATAATATTTGGGAAATTTATATACGGTATTACGGTGAAATTAAAATTGTCAACTATTATAAATTGACGTAAAATCAAATTGGGATTATTTATATTGGTAAAAGAAAGAAATAAAATAAAATAAATCTTGAAGATTAAATTGTTTAAAATGCGGTGAACTATTTATATATTTTGCGAAATAAACTTATAAGACTTAAACTGATTATGATAATAGTTTAGAGAATTACTTAATTTTCATAAATTAATACTTAGTTAATTCAACACTGGGGAATAGTTAAGGTTGTGCTTTCTCTGTTCGTAGGAAGGCATTGTTGGGCTTGGCCAACCTTGACAGGGCAACTGCATTCAGAGATGACTGATCATAGAAGTTTGTTGTAATTATTTTAGAAAGCGATACATATAATTTCACTTAGAAAGATTCGTAGGATTCTTCATTGAGGTTAGAAATAAGTATCTTATAAAATAGAAATTAACGTAAGAAACTTAGACTTCCCTATTTTATAGAACTTAAACCAGTTTATTGAATCTAAAGCCAAAAATTTTAGTTGTAGAAACCATTTAGGTTTGTGCTTTGTTTCTTGTTTTGCACTTAGACAAGAGATACGATTATTCTATAAGGTGGGGAGTTTTTGATGACCAGAAGGATGGTTTTATTTTCGAGGACGAAAATGAATAAGGTGGGGAGAATGTAAGGACCTTCAAGCTCGTCAACGCTATTAGACCGGTCAAGAGTTGGTCTAGAGATGATTAAGAGACGAATATGACTATAATGACGTGATCAGTTAATATAATTTTAATTATTAGAAATTAATCTAACAACGTTCTAGATGAGAAATTAGTATCTCTGGATAGATCTCGGAAAGTTACGTGGAATGGACAACTCGAACGTGTCATTCAGATACCAGACGAAAAAGTAATCATCAGATTAATATGAAGGGCAAAATTATCATTTCATAATAAACCGTTTGGACTTCCCTTATCCAGCTGAGTGTGTGCATTAGTAAATCCATCGGTCTTATCACTAAATTATACCGAAGAGAAAACTCATTCTCTTTTTTTCTTTCTCTTTCTCTTTCTTTCTTCTTCTTCCTTCTTCTCTTCTCTGTTTTTCCTCTGTTCTTCAACCGAGCGATGGTTGAGAAATAAATCAGTGATTAGGAGATGATTAAAGAGGAGATGAATTATGAAGTAACTGTTGGTGGTGGTGTTGATTAAGGTAAACGATTCATAGTTGATGAAAAGAATTTCTGAATTCATCGAAGGTGTGATTTGAGACGATTAAAGAGAAATTAATGAATGGGTTTTGGTTAGGTTGAGGTAAAAAAAAAGTTTATGATGTTAATTTGAGGATTCAGTTAGTAAGAAGATTTTTAATTGGGAAATTGAGAAATTAGGGTTTCTGCAAATTGTTTAGAGGTTCAACTAATGATTAATTCGAAGGAATTAGAGATGAGTTTTGCATGAACTAGAGTTTGGTATTGAAGAACAACTTGAAATGGATATATATGGTTCGAGCAGTCATTCTGAAGTTATTGAATTGAACTGATGAGATGTGGAATCAAGTCAAGGCAAAGAAGGTTTGAATCAACTGTTTAGGTGAAACTAAGTGAGGTAATTGTTTCTTAGCTATTCTTGGTAAATTTCAGTTCCATGTAGGTGGTTATGTGATTGTTAAGAAAGATGAAACTTTAAATGTTGTGGTGTTACTTTGATTTAGTAATGAAAGAGATATTTGTGTATTGGATAGGGATGAACTGTTGATGGTTGGTACTAATTGTGCTAAGTTAAGATTGGAATATGGAGGTATGCAATGTCAGTAATGTTGTATGGAGTGATAGTGTTTGAGGTTTAAGTTTGATTCTGAGAATGGAGTTTGTTGTCTAGAGGTGTTGATGGTGCTGGGATGTAGAGACATGTGAAGTTGTTAGTGGCTCAGATGTGTTTTAAGTGGAATTAGAGTTAATTGTTTGGTGTTGTGCTGAATTTCAAATGATGGTGTATTACTGTGATTGGGTTTGGAGTATTAGTGTGCAATTGAGTTTGGTTGGAACTGATAATGTAAGTCAGTGATGATGCTATAGGGTTATGAGAGATGATTGAACTAGAATTGAATTACAGCTGAGGGTTATATGTATGAGATGTAGAAGTTGATGTTTAGTATGGAGTTGAATGTAAGTTATGAACAGCCTGAAGTAATGATAATGTTGTTGTTGAAGTTCACATTGAGTTACAGGAATGTAGGTTGTATCTAAGGTTTGTGGTAGTGTTGTATGGGATTGTCAAATGAAGTCTGGTGATGGTTTGGTTAGTTAGAGATATGTTCTTGGATGTAGTAATATGGCTTGAGGGCAGTCTCTATGAAGGCTTGTAACTGCAATTGCAGGTAAGCTGAATTGTGATTAAGTATGTACTGTGAAGTTATTTGTATTCAACTTACCTTTGTATTGAATTGATGTTGAAATGTTGAAATGGTAGATGAAGGTCTAAGAATTAGAGTTAGAATGATCTGTAACTTGGTATGCTTAGTTAAGCTTGTTTGACTGAATTGATTCACTCTGACTTAGTTTGTGTTTTTGTCTGACTCAGTTTGTCTTAGTGAGTTAAATCAGTAACCAGGATTTGACCCGATTTGACCAAATCGGTTGACCATTTGACTTGACCATTGACCTGACTTTGGGTTTGACTTACGTTGACCATTAGTTGACTCGGATGAACCGGACCTTAGTTAATAGGCCGGTTTGGTGGACTTAGGCCTAGGATTAGTTATACTAGTTTGATGAATTGGACTTCTTATGGTCTGAATTAGACTTTGGTTTCTTCTATAAAGTTGTATATGTTCATAAGACTTAGTTAATGGGCTTATAACCATTAGTTAGACTTGTATGATCCATGTATGAGCCTTTTGGCTAATCTCTTAGAGTACTTGTGTGATTAACAGTTAGTTATTAACAACGATCGATTCAAAGGATGAACGAGTGGATCGTGGATCTCGAGGTAGGCGTGGCTTGTCATCAAAAGAGGTGGGAATACATTTAACTCTTTTGTGACCGTTGTTGTTTTCTTTTACTAAAGTTTACATTTATCAAACTCATGCATTATTCGGTTATGCTTTCCATGCATTGTTTAATTTAAGTTCCGATAGTTTTGTTATTTATTTTAATCTTTCCATTGCTGGGAAAGGATCTATAATGCTTTGTTCGTCTCTATGAATTGTTATGGGAAATAAGAATTTCCTTATGTGGTGTATAGGATACGCTCCTTCATTTATACTTTCTTGCACATTTGGGTGTGTAATTGTCAATATCTAGGTGTGTAATTGTCACCAATATTACGGGTGTGTACATTTACACACAGACTATCTAGGTGTGTAATTGTCATCACTATTACGGTGTGTAAATATCACCACATAAATTATGGTTGGTGTGTAAATGTCACCACAGAAATAAAGAAGGAGTTAGGTCCATATACATGTTGTTTAATTCTATGAGTTGGTTGTCTTTTAATGTTTAGGAAAACATGGATTGTTTTCCAAATCATGCCGATGTTTACTTAAAAGTTGTATGTTATTCCTACTAGGCACCCCTTTTAGGGATGATTTGCTCACCCATTCCCACTTTCAGTTTCAGAGTCAGATCAAGATGCGCACGTGGCGATGAAAGCTTCGAGGATTTCATTATGATAGTTAGATAACTTCCGCTATTTTTGATTTGTGTTTTATATTCTATTTGCAAACCAAAACGCTATTGTATATGTATTCTGAGAGGATTTCTTGTATATATAAATTTCTGAGTGGGGCTAGTTTTGGGTTAAGTTTTGTAGCAGATTTCTTAATTGAATGCTTAAGTAATGTTTTAGATTCGTAATGCCTCTTTAGTTAGTTAATCACTTGAATTAGTCAGCTGCTAGCTTTGGGAGCGCTACAAGGACAATGTTATATTTAGGTGCGGGGGAGTGTTTTGCTTATAGAGTTTTTAGTCTTTTCTTTATTTTTAGATAAAATTTTCAACATCTTTGTAAATACTTGCATAAAACCTCCAACTTTAAGAGATCTTAGAGTCACTAGTATGCTTCTAGCTATGTTTACATAGAGAGTCTGAGTGAAATAACTGAACTTGGAAGTACTGGAGAACACAATCGTGTTTCTTGGTTGTTAGAGCGTTAAAGTTGGATTTAACCAAGCCCTGGGTAAATTAGGTGCAACAAAGATATTTGGTATTAGAGTTGTGATCACCCTTAGGGGAGACTACCTATTTATGCATCAAGCGAGGCACCGACCTTCAATTTTTTGTGACTATCTAAGAAGTCCTTTTAGAGTGTGCGCCACCGAACGCTAATTCCGGGTAGGAATGGTGAGCTACCCAACTTCTCACCACTTTCAGCACTATTTTGGATCTCTTGAGTGCTAATTTTATTAATCATGAGGATGACGTCTAAAGAAGAAAACTCCTTCTTGTAGTTTGATTTGCAGTTAGCACCATTCTCTCTCTCTCTCAACAACATCAACAGATCCACAGAAGCACATCATCATCAACAAGCAGCGCGACATCAGAATATTTGAAGAAAATTGAAATATTCCAAGGTTGACATGCAACAATATAAAGAAAAGAAAAAGTCTTATTCAAAAGTGAAGATATAGTACAAAAAGCAGGATTCTATACACAAGTAAAGACTTATCTTATAAGAGCAAAGAAAACAGAAAAAGATGAGAATTAGTGAAGTTTATAAAACCAAGACAATACAGGTTGTGATGAATTCAGTGATAAAGTCCTTCCTCCATGGCTTTAGTAGTTCATTAATATTTTGTTACTTTCAGCGCTTAAAAAAAGTAGTATAGTTTGTTTCTAGTTTTATTAAATAAACATCATGATAAAGAAGAAAAATAAGAGGAAAATTCAAGCAACAAGGAAATCAAAGATAAAAATCATAAAATTGACAAAGTTCAACAAAGTTTAGAAGTTCATCATCAACAGTTGAAGACTGTAGACGAAGACGTTTCTATGAATGATGTGAGAGTGGTGTTGATTGCTGAATCGAATTTGAAGGTAAGTGAGTACTCCCATCCTTGCTAATGATTGATTTCCTTTCTTAGAGCCCATCAAAAAAAAAAGATTCTTATTCCCACAATTTTGTGGAGTCTCCAGAAATTATCTCGGAAGCTTCTCCTTCCCACCATTCAACGTGTGCAGGATTTCTCTCTTTATTCTTGTCTGCACACATGAGAGACTAGCAAAGCGGTCTTTTTGAGTGCAACTATCATAAAACCTTATTGGTGAAGCAGAAGTCGAGGCTTGTGAATCACTCTCGAGTTAGTCAAATACATTGTGCGAGTTAGTGGTGGGTTTGAAAATCCTAGTGCCTTCATTCTCACTGTTAACATATTTATTATTGCATCTTTATTTTGATGTTATAATCTCTACCAAAGTCATTGTCGTATCGACACAACAAAACAACTCTTGTGTTACTTCATATTTGAATCAGTATTGTAAGACTTCAAAATCAACTCTATATCCACCTTGTCTTTGTGGGATCGACCTGTATTTTCCCTGTCTACCATAGACGATGTGCACTTGTAGTTTAACATAGTCGTAGGACTGTTTATAAGCCCACCAGGTTCTTCTTGGACGTAACCAATTTGTCCCATTACCCTATATAAATCGTATATTTGAAAATCTTTGGGGGTCAATCAAATATCCTTAGTAAAATGCAACATCATTTCTGCTTATGATTATTTTATATTTTCTCGACGTGGATCGAAGATTATCTCGTCCGCAGTAATGTTGTTCAAGGTAACTTGCATGTTAATAAGCTGTTGAGGCATATCCATCTCATGACAACCAGTAAGAGTGTAGTTGTGTCCTCTAGGTTTGTGCTTCGAAAGATCAGTCTAGACTTTGATGTTGGGGTTGGGTTTCAACAAGGACGGGAAGTGCTCGTACATCCAAATCTATGCAAACACGGGGTATAATAAGAATCTTATCTTACCAAACACTAATTACACAAATATTTGGTGGATCTAAATGATTTAGACAATTCAATTACCTGAAATAGACTCACATTCCCGTTAACTTGATCCACTAGTGCCCTTTAAGTATTTGTCAACTATGCATTCAAGTGTCCAACCATCGCAGTACCCCATGAATACGTATGCATCTAATCAAGTGGATGTAATGGTTGAAGATACCTGGCGTCGACCAAGTTTTCAGACTGTCAGGGAAGACATAGTTGGCCAGTACGCATAAAAAATAAGCAGACATAGTAGCATTGACTCTCATTTCCTCCACACTTCCCTCCTCATCCCACTGTATTCATCCCTCAACTTCTAAAGCTTCAATTTCTTGTTTCTATAACCATCCTTCATTGCAGACATATACTCCGACTTCTCTCATCCAACTGAACAAGTTCTTGGTTAATTTGAAGATATTCTCCCAAGAAATTTGATTATCGTAGCCGTCTTTGGTGGATTTTCTATTAATCACGGGGCTTATAATCAGGAGTAATCTCCATCTCACCGAATGGAAGAGCATTGTGTCTGTATCCCCATAAAAACTCTCACTAAATGCAGATATGTCAACTTTGTCATATTCAACAAATGAACTTTCACCGCAAGCCACAACCCGGAGTCCTTGACAATGTATTTCACGACGTTACATTCCTTGTCTAGTGACCATTTTTTAGTCATATATTTGAAGCTTGGCGCCTCAAAAGACGAATGTCATTATTTTGATCCTAAATAACATAAACCAAAAACACACAATTAAAAAAATATATATACAAACATTTGAAACAAATTTAAGATATATTATCATAAATAACAACACAGTGAGATTGAGATTAATTAAGAGAGTAGAATATATTTCATATGCCCATAAGTCTTTGTATCCAAAAATAACATGTCCACCATCCAGGTAACTCTTGAAGGAGCTCACTTTCTTTCTGTACCTTCTTCAAGTGATAAGGGCGGCATATGTGGGAATCAATAGGTTTATTAATAACTTTCATTCTTTATGGTTGCAGCTTGTAGTACTTGTTCAACCTGAACTCATGTTTCTTGACCATTACCTTCTTATTTTTCATCTTTTTATCTTCTTTAACAATGTATTTTGTCTTTCATCTTTATCACCATTATTTCCATCATCATTACCTTGTTCGGTAGTTGTAATGTTATTCCCGTCTCCATCATTACCTCCTCCTGCAGCCGGAATTCTTTCATAACCATCATCATTACCTCATATATTGTATGGATTTTATTGGTCTTCATCTGGACTTTCATCATAATCACTTGGTTCCGTTGGTGGCTAAGAATCATTCCGTTCACGGTACCTAACTGTTCCCGACTCCAAAAAATTTCCCGATGTGTTGCAGTCAAGAGTTTGTCGCCTTTGCGAGGAGATTTTGAAGGAGGAATAACATGTTTGTTTCCTTGATTGACCTTTTGCAACATAAACAATAACAAAATACACAATAAATCAATTAAAATTTGAGTATACAAACTAAGAATTCAAGAACAATGGAAATACATTGCAATTAATCAGCATGGTAGATAATTCCCCGTAGTGACGACCCACACTTAATCGTCAAGGTAATATTCCAATAATAAAATTGTACACATGGAAACCTGGTTTTGGTAAGCTTATAGTCGGCATGGTTGATAATTTACAAAATGTCGCTATTACTTAGTCAACAAGATATTATTCAAATAACACACAGACTAATTACAAATCGGAACAAAAGAAAAACAAGCTTTTCACAACATTAATAGGCATGTTAGGAATTTCAAATATTGACGACTAATATACAACATCACTGGTCGCCAAGGTGTTAGGTCATGACTACCCTGTAAATATCACTTCCAGTGATTAAAAGTCGTCACGATCTTCTATCTAGGAAGACAACGACTATTCTTAAACATGAAAAGTCGGCATGGTTGTCGAACGAAAACCTTCACGACTATATAACTGCAATTTTAGAGTTTCGAATTTTCTGAGCTAATTTGACATGCAAACAAAAAATCGAAAGTACTAGAGTGAGTTTACGTAATCACTTACTTTCTCAATCTCACAATTTCTTTGGTTTCAACAGTTTCAGGGATTTCCCCTGCGTCAACTGTTTCTTTCTTCCGTATGTATTGAGTAGACTTATAAATTCCAGGATCATCACTATAAGTTTGTTTTACACGCAACTTCATGTTTGAAAATTAATCGACGATAAAATTTCTAAATCGACTATTACAATAATATAATTTACGAGTTTACAGAGATTTTCGATGAAAATGGATAACATTGATCTGTATGCTAGAAGGGAAGAGGGAAGAAGAGAAAATGAAATGAAAATAAAACGAAAAGGTGCATTAGTTTTAAGCTTTAATTATAGCGCGTAAGAATAGTTTTGTAACTTCACTCATTTTAAAGGCAACTCCTATAGGATGGATGGTTTAACGTCCATAACATCCGGATAATCCCTATATCTATGGAATATTAAATAATTGTGGAGACTATTTCTACTATGGAAGAATCCATTTAAATCTCCACAAATCTATATGTGGGTCCCATTTACCAATTAAAATATTTTGAAAATATAAAAACAGAGTTCATCCATCCGCCTAATGGCCGGATAACAAAACATGCAAAAAATAATAATCCGAACACTTAGTGTCCTGATGATACATCCGACCATCCAATAATCGGATGGACTACTCCGCAACCTACTCCATACAACAGTGGAGTACCATCTGGACTTCAGAAAGATATGGACCTAGATTCTATCTGTAGTGACATTTTTTACTCCATAAAAATTGCCCTAATACCAGCATAGCCCTCCACTTAAAATTTGGTAATACCCCAGTCAAAAAGAAATATAGTGGCCTTCCACGTTCAACCATTATGCTGATTATTAACATTTCAGCCAATCTCTCAAATGGCTAGCCAAGGATCACGAGTAGTGTACTCATCTTGGCAAACTCTGTCATGGCTAAGACCTTATGATTGGGCTCATAGAGTGGACGAATGGTAGTGGTCCTGTATAACTCCTCCATCATGAATCCACTACAAAACCAGTACAGTCATCTGTCTCCAAACTAAGAATTCTTCTTTTTTTCTTTCATAGTTTTCTGAAAGATTCTTATTTTGACTTTGACCAACTGATGACCCCATCATCCCAGGTCATGAGAGGAAGTGATATCAGTTTAGGCATATAAAAATAGTACTTGTCTCCCTTTAAAACCCTTTAATTCGCCTTTTTAGTACCAACACCATAACGTAGATATAGAAAACAGAATATAAATGTAAATAAATGAGAAACCCTTCATTTCCTTTTGTACTCATCTTGTTCTATTTTAAAGCTAACATTTTTATTACAGAGACATATTCATATATATAGATAGATAACAAGATCTTGAGAGAGAGAAAGGTGAGTAAGTAAAGAGCAAGATCTGTGATAGTCTCTGTAGAAGTTCAGAGATATAGAGAGAATAATGGAGAAAAGCTGTCACTCATCATCTACTTCTGGAGGAGATTCTATAACCAGTAGCAGCACTAATAATAATAACAATCCTAACAATAATAATAATAGACAGAACCCAAGTGATCATTTTCTCAAACATCTCAATAAAATCTCTCATAAGATTTCTAAACAGCCAATCGTTAAGAAAACCCCTCCTCTTCCTCCTCTTGATCAGCACAATAACCACCATCAGAATCAAAATCTTCATCAACAACAACAGCAGCAGCAGCAAAGTCAAACCCAGAGTCAGAATCAAGAACTACAGAACCAACATAATCAGCAGTTACAGCAACAGCAACAACCACCTGTTTATAATATAAACAAGAGTGATTTTAGAGATGTAGTACAAAAATTAACAGGTTCACCAGCACATCATGATAGATTCTCAACACCACCACCAATTCAACCACCTAAACCACCAAGTTCTCGACTTCATCGTATTCGTCCACCACCTTTACAACCACCTAGACCTACTTCTCCACTAAACAACCCCGCCGCTTTCATACCTCAATCACAACCTCCTCTTCCGAATACAAACCCTAACTTCAATAACAACAACCCAGGCAGTAGTAGCTTTGGAGGTAGACAAGTAACACCATTATCACCACTACCACCATTTCCATCTGTACATGGTGCAGCAGAATCACCAATCTCTGCTTACATGAGATACCTACAAAGTACAACACCAACACTAGATGCAGAATCAAGAAAGTTCACTGGGTTCTCTTCAGTTCCACCAATACTTTCACCTAAATGGAATAATCAACCAAACTCGTTTTTTCAACAGCAACAGCAGCAGTTTCTTCTTCCTTCGCCCAATTCAATGGCTAATTCGCAGTTTCCGATGCCTAATTCGCCTTTGGGATTCGGATTGCTCTCACCAAGTCTGCTTTTTTCGCCTACAAGTGGTCAATTAGGGTTTCCTCAGTTCCCTCCTTCACCAAGGTTGCCATTGCTGAGTCCAAGATGGAGAGGTGTTTAAAACATCAGGATAAATTTATGTTCAAAAGGTATGCCCTTTGGCCCTTTTCTTTTGCTGTGAAGTTCCATTTTAGGGTTTTTTTGTTTTGGTTTGTTTTTTTGAAGATTGATAGTTTTTGCTTTTTTTGGGTGTTTTTTGTGTTGCTACTGTACATGAAGATTTGTATTACAAGTAGGGTGTTATTGGAAAGGGAAAAGGATCTAACAATAGTCAAACTTGAATTCTGTAAATGGATGTGAAAGACATTAAACCCCTAAATTTGTTTTTCATGTTGAATTTGTTGGAGATAGTAACTTCTTTAAATTTGCATTTGTGTGCTTCTTTTGTCATCAATTTGCTGGCATGTTGATATTCATGTAGTCCAAGATATTTGACTGTTTCACTAGGTATGTGTTTCTGAGATTCATCGTGGATATGTCTAAAGGGTGTAGAGATTAGAATCAGATCTTTTTTCCGATTGTTGTCTATATCTATTTGGATTGTTTGAAGTGGTAAATAAGCCGGCATTTTTGATGTTGTTGTCAACTTTAAGGCTTTCTTCCAAGATCATAGACGTTATCATGTTTAGAAAGAACTTCATCTTTAAGAAATCTGTGTGTAGCGAGATCTTCTGAGCACGAGTTTGGGTAGAGCAGAGATTCTGTATTTGATTCCATTAAAAACTTTAGATTGGGAATGGATATTATGCAAATTTTGTGTGCGTTTTTGTTATCCTACTTATGAAGGTCTAGAGTTCGATTAAAGGTGTTAGAAATTCCAACTTGGCTATACGTTGTTCAAAGTCGAACTTTAGATGAGTCGGTGATGAAGCTAGTAGTGAAGATTATAAGTTCATAATTAAACTGAGTATCGTGATAGTAATCCTAGTCTTAGTTAGTTCATAAAAATATGTAACAAGGGATATGCGTTTTCGCCAAAAGTCGAGTTTAATCTTTGGATATTGAAGGATCAAAAACAAAGTTGATATAGTTGGCCGAATTGGAAACCTGAGTAATTAATATTTACATAGCTTGGGATCGATTGTTTAGTAACAGATGTTCCTAATTTTCTCAATCTTATAGTCTATGGTCGTCGTTGCTATGGTCGTCGTTGCTCGACTGCAGGATTAGTATAAGTTGTTGACATTAATGTTTTAACTTTCAAGCAAAGTCATATTTGAGCAGAATGTTAACAATTTACCAGACTGGTATGCATTTTTCTTAGAAAATTTGGAAAAGACTACCTGATCATTTGTCTTGTATTTTGAAATATGGCGTGTTACAAGTGTGTGAAATATGGAGTATAATGAACTGTGAAGTATTTTGTTCGTGTGAGCATCTCTATTCTCTACTCCCAAGTCAATGTCAGCTGTTCTAACATTGAGTAATCAGTAACTTTAGCATGACAGCTTCAGATGTCTGCAATAACCCACAATGAAACAGAACAAAGTTTTTATCTGCTGAAGATTTGGCCTTGTTAGACACTTCGAGTGCACCTCAGCTGACCTACCTGAAAAAGGAATTTATAATTATCATAATTGTAGTTGTTCTTTGTTGTTTCTTAGCACCTTTTAGCACCTTGAAATATGACCAACAGAGTTGGTGGTGGTAACGTGGTGTCTTTTGGACCATTCATTCCTGTATTTTTGCCCGCATTGAGCACAACAGAGTTTTGGTTCAAGGGTAATTAGGATGTTTGTGGATGCTAATAGTGATATAACGTAGAGAAAATACTTACAGGAGTTTACTCAATGAATACTTTTGTAGATTTGTATGGATTTAAAAAGAGTCATGAAAAATGATAACTTCTGTAGAGTTCTACGGAGTTGGAAAGATACTTGTAGAGTTTTGTGGAGTTAGAAAGATACTTGTAGAGATTTGTAGAGTTCTAAAATGTTGTGGAAACAAAATTTCTAAAGAATTGTATAAGGTCAACCTAACATAATGAATTTGCAAATCTCTAGATTTGCATAGTTCTATTAAATATATCTAATCAAACCAATTCTTGAAAAACGCTAATTGCAAATTAAATTGAATGGTTAGCATAATTTGAAAAACTTTAGCCATCAATGGAAGTTTTCATTTCATCTGATAAGAGCACTTTCTATGGGATGAACAAACTCAAAGTTTGTTCATTTTGATCCCATTATGGAATGAACAAACATGAAAAATGGATGTTCAAATGAACAGATCTGTTCATTTGAATATCGAGTCGGAACATCCGGCGCGCGTCTGCGTTAATGACGGGCGTCAGAAGGAAAAATGCCAGCGTCTGTATTACTAACGCGTGTTTTTACTTATAATGCCAGAGTCAGTATCAAGAGCGCCAGTGTCAGTCCCAATATCACGGGAGTCAGAAGGAATGTCGCCCCTCACATATTCTCTCTCCAAAACCTGATTATTATAGTTATGGTTTATTTTTTATTTTTTATTTTATTAGTTAAATAATTCGTCGGATCAAACTCTTATTAGTTTATATAAATAAAATCATTAGTGGGACCCAATTCTTATTAGTTTATGTTAATAAAATCAATAGTGGGACCCTAAAATATCAAATTTGTTCATTTTGCCTTGTTTCCCATAGTGGAGAATGCAGTTTGTTCATCCACGTGGCTCAACAAATTTTTATTTTTGTTCGTTGCCATAGGAATTGCCCTAACAGAATAAAAAAGAGTTTGGTCGTATCGTATTATACATGTATATATATGCATCTAGGATATATATATATATATATATTTAAAAGAGAAATCGATCTAGAGTATATGTGCAAGCGTTTGCATCAACTTGAAATAAAATAAAATAATATCAAAATAGACGTTTAAAGAAATCTGAAAAAAAATCAAAATAAATATATAAAGATACTAATAAATTAAGTTTTAAATTTTTGTAAAAGTCTTCCAAAATCTTTCACATTTTGCAAGACTTTATCCTAGGCAAATATACACATAAATGTCATTCAAAGTCTTAAATTTTGGGAAGTATGGAAAGTCTTTAAATTTTCTCATTTATAACGAATAACACAAACTTTGAAAGAGATTTTACAAGTATATTGAAAGAGATTTTACAAGTATATAACGAGTAACATATACTTACAAGGAGTTTTCTAAAGTATACAACCAGTAACACAATGCTTTGGAAATTTATTAAAATCTCTGGAAATCACAAAAAGTATTTATTGAGTAAACCCATGTTAGTGTTCAAGGTGCTAAAAGATGACATTTTAAAATCAGGTTCAATCTATAGAACGGGAAATTGAGATTATATGCATTTATTTCACCTGTCTGTCCTTGGAAATTCGTACTTTTATGGGTTTATACTATAAATAGTAACCAATGCGATAAACCATGTAGGTAGATATATGAGATTTGCGTTGCACCGGATGATAATTTCTTTAAACGAAGCAGTCATGGACGTTTGCATGATTCCATTTTGTGGTTACATATCCTCTAATCACTATATTGTTTACCATAAGACAAATGTTATCCCACACGACTTTGTGAGAAGGCTTCCCGCAAAAGCGGCTTCTTTACCGTTGGATGATCGAATCAACGGTTAGACTCGCATTCAGGAAATGACTCACCACTTTCAGGAAAGGACCCACCATTTTCAGGAAAGGACCCACCATTTCTCCTAGAGGGTTCAAGGCTGTTAGATCTGGGTTTTAGCATGATCTAACGGTAAAGTAACCGTTTTTGCGGAAAAGCTTCCCGCAAAGTCGTGTGGGATAGCACTGCTCTTACCATAATGAAATTCTCGTTAAAGTTATGGACATATGCGACTCCATGTGAATTTAGCAAGTGTGAATAGTCAACCCCATGGTTTCCTCATATCATCGATCGAAACAGTGTTTGGGAATTATAGCGGAGCATTTGAAAGGAGTGGAATGCTTGAACCTCGAGTGTCTCCCGGAAGTCTTGGTGCAGAGAGTACTTGTTGCAATAATGGTTTTAGAGTTTAATCTCACACAACTGTGTTGTGAGTTACTTCATTGAATTCTATATATACGATTACATGAGTATTGTGATAAGATTATACAACAGCAGACGAAAATACATAGGTGCAGCTAATGACTAGGAAGACTGAAAACTAAATAGCTAGAGAATAGGTAGACTACAGATTACTGTTACTACAACAAAGGAATAAAACAACTTGTATACGTGGCAGTGTGTACGTGAGAAGTTTAATATACACATAAATGTCACTAATAAATTAAGTTTTAAATTTTTGTAAAAGTCTTCCAAAATCTTTCACATTTTGCAAGACTTTATCCTAGGCAAATATACACATAAATGTCATTCAAAGTCTTAAATTTTGGGAAGTATGGAAAGTCTTTAAATTTTCTCATTTATAACGAATAACACAAACTTTGAAAGAGATTTTACAAGTATATTGAAAGATATTTTACAAGTATATAACGAGTAACATATACTTACAAGGAGTTTTCTAAAGTATACAACCAATAACACAATACTTTGGAAATCTATTAAAGTCTCTGGAAATCACAAAAAGTATTTATTGAGTAAACCCCTGTTAGTGTTCAAGGTGCTAAAAGATGACATTTTAAAATCAGGTTCAATCTATAGAACGGGAAATTGAGATTATATGCATTTATTTCACCTGTCTGTCCTTGGAAATTCGTACTTCTATGGGTTTATACTATAAATAGTAACCAATGCGATAAACCATGTAGGTAGATATATGAGATTTGCGTTGCACCTGATGACAATTTCTTTAAACGAAGCAGTCATGGACGTTTGCATGATTCCATTTTGTGGTTACGTATCCTCTAATCACTATATTGTTTACCATAAGACAAATGCTATCCCACACGACTTTGCGAGAAGGCTTCCCGCAAAAGCGGCTTCTTTACCGTTGGATGATCGAATCAACGGTTAGATTCACATTCAGGAAATGACCCATAACTTTCAGGAAAGGACCCACTATTTTCACGAAAGGACCCACCACTTCCCCAAAAGGGTTCAAGGCTGTTAGATCTGGGTTTTAGCATGATCTAACGGTAAAGCAACCGTTTTTGCGGGAAAGCTTCCCGCAAAGTCGTGTGGGATAGCACTGCTCTTACCATAATGGAGTTCTCGTTAAAGTTATAGACATATGTGACTCCATGTGAATTTAGCAAGTGTGAATAGTCAACCCCATGGTTTCCTCATATCATCGATCAAAACAGTGCTTGGGAATTATAGCGGAGCATTTGAAATGAGTGGAATGCTTGAACCTCGAGTGTCTCCCGGAAGTCTTGGTGCAGAGAGTACTTGTTGCAATAACGGTTTTGGAGTTTAATCTCACACAACTGTGTTGTGAGTTACTTCATTGAATTGTATATATACGATTACATGAGTATTATGATAAGATTATACAACAGCAAACGAAAATACATAGGTGCAGCTAATGACTAGGAAGACTGAAAACTAAATAGCTAGAGAATAGGTAGACTACAGATTACAGTTACTACAACAAAGGAATAGAACAGCTTGTATACGTGGCAGTGTGTACGTGAGAAGTTTAATATACACATAAATGTCACTAATAAATTAAGTTTTAAATTTTTGTAAAAGTCTTCCAAAATCTTTCACATTTTGCAAGACTTTATCCTAGGCAAATATACACATAAATGTCATTCAAAGTCTTAAATTTTGGGAAGTATGGAAAGTCTTTAAATTTTCTCATTTATAACGAATAACACAAACTTTGAAAGAGATTTTACAAGTATATTGAAAGAGATTTTACAAGTATATAACGAGTAACATATACTTACAAGGAGTTTTCTAAAGTATACAACCAATAACACAATACTTTGGAAATCTATTAAAGTCTCTGGAAATCACAAAAAGTATTTATTGAGTAAACCCATGTTAGTGTTCAAGGTGCTAAAAGATGACATTTTAAAATCAGGTTCAATCTATAGAACGGGAAATTGAGATTATATGCATTTATTTCACCTGTCTGTCCTTGGAAATTCGTACTTCTATGGGTTTATACTATAAATAGTAACCAATGCGATAAACCATGTAGGTAGATATATGAGATTTGCGTTGCACTGGATGACAATTTCTTTAAACGAAGCAGTCATGGACGTTTGCATGATTCCATTTTGTGGTTACGTATCCTCTAATCACTATATTGTTTACCATAAGACAAATGCTATCCCACACGACTTTGCGGGAAGGCTTCCCGCAAAAGCGGCTTCTTTACCGTTGGATGATCGAATCAACGGTTAGATTCGCATTCAGGAAATGACCATCACTTTCAGGAAAGGACCCACCATTTTCAGGAAAGGACCCACCATTTCCCCTAAAGGGTTCAAGGCTGTTAGATCTGTATTTTAGCATGATCTAACGGTAAAGCAACTGTTTTTGCGGGAAATCTATCCACAAAGTCGTGTGGGATAGCACTGCTCTTACCATAATGGAGTTCTCATTAAAGTTATGGACATATGTGACTCCATGTGAATTTAGCAAGTGTGAATAGTCAACCCCATGGTTTCCTCATATCATCGATCAAAACAGTGTTTGGGAATTATAGCGGAGCATTTGAAAGGAGTGTAATGCTTGAACCTCGAGTGTCTCCCGGAAGTCTTGGTGCAGAGAGTACTTGTTGCAATAACGGTTTTGGAGTTTAATCTCACACAACTGTATTGTGAGTTACTTCATTGAATTGTATATATACGATTACATGAGTAGTGTGATAAGATTATACAACAGCAAACGAAAATAAATAGGTGCAGCTAATGACTAGGAAGACTGAAAACTAAATAGCTAGAGAATAGGTAGACTACAGATTACAGTTACTACAACAAAGGAATAGAACAGCTTGTATACATGGCAGTGTGTACGTGAGAAGTTTAATACC
>NC_039359.1:46746807-46820426 GCF_003573695.1 Papaver somniferum
CCCCCCCCCCCCCCCCCCAAGTTGGAGCGGTAGAGCCTGAACGAACGCCCAACTTGCTAACTAGAAAGCCATACTGTGGAGCTCCCAAAGGCTAGGTGAAAATATCATCCAACTGATCAGAGGATGGAAGATGTTTTGGTATAATTAATACACTTAATAACTTTTCACGAATAAAATAATAGTCGATCTCAATGTGTTTAGTACGCTCGTGAAAAACAGGATTTTGAGAAATGTGTATTGCGGCTTGATTATCACAGGAAACAATGATAAGGAAAGGACATGAAAAGTGCATGTCTTTTAAGAGATAAACTAACCATTGAAGCTCAGATGTGAGGTTGGGTAATGCACGATATTCAACTTCAGCCGACGAGCGAGCCACAATAGGTTACTTCTTGGATTTCCATGAAATGGGACTACTACCTAAGGTAATAAAATATCCGGTGGTAGAACGGCGAGTGATTGGACAGCCTGCCCAATCAGAGTCAGTGTAACCATGGAGATATGGAGAACTGGATGAGGATAATAAGATACAATGTCCAATAGTGCCTTTGAGATAGCGTAAGATACGACGAGCAGCATCCATGTGAGCTGATCTTGGATGTTGCAGAAACTGACTCAAATAGTTTACTGAGTAAGTGATGTCAGGACGAGTGACAGTGAGATATAACAAGCAACCAATGAGAGGCGAAAATGACTTGGATCAGTTAACTCCACACCGTCAGTAGGAAGTAGTTTGAGATGTGTATCCATTGGAAAAGCAGATACACGATCCCATGTAAGACCAGAGTCTTTGAGAATATCAAGGATATATTTCCGTTTACACAAAAAAATTCCTTTGGAAGATTTAGAAACCTCAATCCCCAAGAAATACTGGAGACGACCAATGTCTTTGATCGAAAAATGAGAAGCAAGACGTAGCTTAAAATAATTAATGAATTCAGTATTCGTGCCAGTGATGATAATATCATCAACATAGACAAGGACAAATATGGAGATTGTACCCTGTCGATATGTGAAAAGTGAATTATCACATAATGATTTTGTAAAACCTTCAGATAATAAAACTGAAGATAGTTTGGCAAACCATTGACGAGAGGCCTGTTTAAGACCGTAGAAAGACTTTTTGAGTTTAAAAACCTTAGACTCACCTTTGCATGCTAGACCAGGAGGTACCTTCATATAAATTTCTTCATCTAGGTCTCCTTGGAGAAATGCATTGTTGACATCTAATTGATGGAGAGACCATCCTTTGATGGTTGCAATGGAGAGTAAAACGCGGACAGTGACTAATTTAGCCACAAGAGCAAAGGTATCATAGTAGTCGATGCCTTCTTGTTGAGTGTAACCCTTTGCTACGAGACGAGCCTTATACCGATCAATGGATCCATCAACATTGAATTTGATTTTGAAAACCCATTTACAGTCGATGGTTGTTTTTCCAGGTGGCAAATCAACATATATCCAAGTGTTGTTGGTTTCTAAAGCCATTATTTCCTTGGCCATGGAAGCACGCCATTTAGGGCATTTATTAGCCTCTGTAAAAGATTTTGGTTATGCAGTGAGAATGACAGAAGCGAGAAAAGCTTGATGAGACGGAGTAAATTTGTCAAAAGAAAAATAAATTTTCATCGGATAAAGTGAGGTAGAGGCACTCGTAGCTGTAGAGCAACGATAATCCTGCAAATATGATGGTGGATTACGAACCCTTGTTGGACGAGTATGTTGTGCAGGTGCTGCAGATTCCAATAAAGGCATTGACGAAATAGGTTGTGTCAAGACAAGTGAGGATGAAGAACTGTGTTCTGGGTCAGAGGGCTGTCTTGGAGAAGCTACATCAGACGGTGTTACCAGAGAATGCTGAGTATTTTAAGACTGATGAATGTGAGAATGACCCTGTGAACCACACGAAATGATAGGTTGTTGCGCAGCGGAAAGATCTGAAGGATGCAATTGTCCAGAATGATGCATTGGACAAGAATCAGGAGGTTGAGTGTAAGTTTCACGGTGTGGTTGTATAGAAGACAAAGGATGAAATATCGCGTCATAGTGAATACATTCAGATTGTGGATCTGACACGGGAACAGACAGCGATGGAGAAGTAGACAAGTCATGGAAGGGAAATATAGCTTCATGAAATACTACGTCACGGGATACATAAGTAGTTTTTGATGCAAGGTCATAGACTTTATCACCTTTTTGGCCATAAGGATATCCAAGGAAAATTCCTGGCTTGGCACGTTGATCAAACTTGTGAGAAATTTGAGTGTTTCTGCCAAAGCAAAGACAACCAAGACACGAATTGAAGAATAATCTGGAGGTGTGTGTAGGAGCATCTCATGTGCAGATTTATGAGATAGAACTGGAGTTGGCAAGTAGTTGATAAGATAAGTAGCCGCCAAAACGCATTCACCCCGAAAACGTATGGGTAGATTTGCTTGAAAACGTAAGGCTCTTGCTACATTGAGAAGATGACGATGTTTTCTTTCAACAATACCATTTTGTTGTGGAGTGTAGACACAACTGGTTTGATGTAAAATTCCATTTGCATGGAACCATGATTGAAGTTCTTTAGATTTGAACTCAAAGCTATTATCAGACTTAAAGGTCTGTAGTTGTGGAACAAATAAGTTATTAATGCCCAAGGAGATGTTGGAAATTTTATGTCCAAATTGTTTAACAACAAAAGCGAAAAAATATTTGAGAAACTTTAAAGTTTCAGATTTTACCTTCATCAAAAAGACACAAGTACATCTTGAGTAGTCATCTACAATTGTAAGAAAATACTTGGCACCAGTTAAAGAAGGGGTAGAGAAAGGTCCCCAAATGTCAGCATGAATTAATTGGAAAGAATGCTTAGACAATGAAACACTTTTATTAAATTGAAGTCGAGACTGTTTTGCCCTGGGGCATACATCACATAAGTGCTTAAACGAAGAACGAATGTAAAGAAATTTGCGAGACAAAAAATTGAAACAATCCATATTTGGATGGACTAGACGACAGTGCCATGTGTCAACTGGCTTATTTGCAGCAAAAGAAGAAACTGATGGTTGAAAACTAAAATAGTATAGGCCAGCGATGCGCCTACTCCATCCAATCTCCATTTTCGTGTGAAGGTCCTGGAAGATACAATACTCGTGTGAGAATTGGATACAACAGTTAGTTGTGCTTGTAAGTTGACTTTCAGAGATCAAATTGAATTTAAAACTTGGAATGTGAAAAACATTAAGCAATTAAATATTGGGAGATAAGTTTACTGTCCCAATATGAGTCACAAATATTTATGAGCCATCTGGCAATTGAACTGTGATTGGGTTCATGACTAACGTATAAGAAGAAAAACAAGAGAGAGTGGAGCATATATGATGAGTCGCACCACTATCTACAATCCATACAGGAGAAGAACAGTTTAGAGAAATACCTGCAAAGTTGGCATATGAAGTTGCGCCAGTTTCAGCAGAATCTGGTTCAAGTAAAGATAGCAGTCTGGCGTATAGAGAAGCAGTTATACCCGGAACAACAACAGGTGCAATAGGAACAACAGCATAAGCTGGAGGTGCATTATCTCTCGGTCTTGGTGGATCTTTGGGATAACCATGGAGCTTCCAGCAGGTAAGCCGACTGTGTCCATGCTTATTACAGTGCTCGCAAAAAGGTCTTGGCCTTTTGTTAGTACCATTACCAGTACCATGACCGGTTCCAGAGTTTGAGAAATATCTAGGATTGGATCGTGCTAAGTTGGAGTCACTGCCAGAGACATTCAGTTTTGCAAATTCAATTTGAGTACCAGAGGATGAGTTAATACCTTGATGCTCGTCCTCCTGCCTCACCAGATTACATAGTTTGGAAGCTGATGGCATTGGTTCCATCAATAAACACTGGATGCGCAGTGCAGAGAAACGATCATGCAGCCCCTGTAAAAACTCCATGGCTCTATCTTAGTTATGATGATCCACAAAATCTTTTCCCGCACCACAGATGCACGGTTGAACATGCCTGAAAGTATCAAGCTGATCCCACAGAGTCTTGAGTTGAGTGAAATACATCGCAACATTCATATTGTCTTGTTTCAACAATGAAATTGACTGCTTTAGGGCAAACAACTTAGGGGCATTGGTATGAGAAAATCGGTTTTTGATTTCCAACCATTGATCCCTGGCAGATGGAAAAGACATTATACTGGATCGAATTACTGGGTCAACAGAGTTTGCAACCCAGCTACCCACCAGGTCATCTGCTCGAGTCCGATGGAGAAGATCTGTTTCATCCTTCGATTTTGCAATGGTTCCATCGATATAACCTAGTTTTGCTTTAGCATTTAGGGCTTTTCGAACTCCTCTCTCCCAGATGCAATAGTTATTACTGGTTAGGAGGGGTGTGAAGATGACAGTTGTGGGATTGTCAGCCGAATGGACATAATATGGACTGGATGGAGATAAACCTAGATCCCTATCAGGTTGAGGAAGATTACTGGCAAAAGGATGGGTTTCATCTTCAACAACCATGGTTGTTCAGTTGTACGAGGAAAAGAAGAAAGAGAGAAATAAAAATCTAACTAACCTAGCTCTAGATTACCATGTTGCAATAATGGTTTTGGAGTTTAATCTCATACAACTGTGTTGAGAGTTATTTCATTGAATTATATATATATATATATATATATATATATATATATATATATATGCGATGAGTCATGTTATCACGCGCGCGTTCGCCTGACAGCACAAATGAAGTCGCACGTTTTGTCCGTTGGATATGCATCCTCTTTCAAAATCTGATCAGAAGTAGATTATATCATTTTCTTTAACAATATTTTATTAAGTAATCCTGAACTTCTGTGATTTTTCTAATCGAGTCCCCTGTATCAAAACTTCAGTTATATCAGATGGGCTTTATTAGCAGAGATGAATCATGTGTTTTCATATGGATGGAAAGATTATGATGAGATCACGAATTCTGATCTAATGTTATTAGATGGGTTTAGTTAAAAACGAGATAAGAACCCATAACCTTAAAATCTTAACAGATCTTTACTTCTTCCTCCAAACCATCTAATTGTAAGATTCGATCGTCGTCCAAATTGTCATCTTCATTATTCAATATTCCTTCTTAGTCATCACAATATTATCAGTTCTTCTTAGCTAGTACTACTGAAAATACCATCTCCATTAACTTCAACATTAATACAAATTTGGGATAAAAACCAGACTGGGTACCCAATTTTCGATGGTGAATGAAGTAAGATTGAATGAACAAATCACCACAGACTAATTTTTTCACTGTGATGAACCTGCTTGGTGTGAATCCGTTGAGCCAACATGAGTTAAAAACACCATTACAAGTAGTTTTTGAAGAGAATTTCCAGATTCATGGAAAAACAGAGTTAAAAAACATGAAGAACAAAATAATATTATTAGCATCTATATGGGTTCAATTAAAAATCCTTCAGAGTTTAGGAATGTTTAGCTAATAAAATCTTAGAAAATAATATAATATCTTTGATAATTAGATCTAACAAAGATGATGCAGATCCAACGGACGAGACCTGCGACTTCATTTGTGCTGTCACGCGAATGCGCGCGTGACAGCAGGACTCTATATACGATTACATGAGTATTGTGATGAGATTATACAACAGCAAACGCAGATAAATAGGTGCAGCTAATGACTAGGAAGACAAAAACTAAATAGCTAGAGAATAGGTAGACTAGTTGTTACAACAAGGAATAGAACAGCTTGTATATGTGGCAGTGTGTACGTGAGAAGTTTAATAGTACTCTCCATCTACTGTAAATTAAATTGAGGGAGCATTTCACTGTTTTTGATTGCATATTGGACCAGCTTGTGTAGTTTCTAGTATTGACTAGGTTATCTAATTTCCTGGACTTTGCATGTTGAGCTTGGTGTGTTTTCTAGAGAATTGACTTGTCCAACTCTAGTCACTAAGGTTAGTCTAATCTAGGAGCACTTGTGTGTTTCTTTTGGAGTTGACCTAATTCAATTCACCTGTTTAACGACATGGCTGGTAACGACAATCAGAGCCTTTTGGCACAAACATAGGCATTCAGTGCCTTGACCTTATTCGGTAGGTTTTCATGCTCACATAGCCTAGGCAGTTTTAAAACAAATTGGTTACAAAAAGTAAGTGCTAAACTTGTCAAATTAAACAAACAGGATTATCGTCATCTTAAAAGATAATTTAGATAAAACGGAGTTCCCACACAGATTCAGATAAACATATAACTTCAACTCTTTTAAGAGAAGAATTAAGATAAGAAAAGAAAAGAAAAGAAAAGCACAAAGGATAAGAAGAATGACAAACTAACAGTACCCAATACCTAAACTCCTTAATAATTAATAAATAGATTTGGAGGAGTTGTGTACCAAGCAAGCACCTTCTCCTATTAATAAAACAAACTGAGGAGAGGTAAGATCCTAAATGTGGTAGACAAACTATCATTAATGTTCATCTTCAGGCTTGGGTGCTTCTTTAATTTCATCTGCACCATCATCCTGGATCAAAATCAAATCAGTTTTCACAGTCACAGTTTTCACAGTCAGCACTACGGCACTATAACAAGAAGAACATGCAACATTTCATGAATACAAAGCGAATTAAATTGACCCACAAAACAAAATGATGACTCAATTGACCCACAAAACAAAATGATGACCAGGGAGAATCAGAATAGGCAATTTTGAAAAGTGAGATGTTCTTGAGAAAATGAGGGTAAATATGATACCTGACCCACAAAACAAAATGATGACCAGGGAGAATCAGAATAGGCAATTTTGAAAAGTGAGATGTTCTTGAGAAAATGAGGGTAAATATGATACCTGCATGTCGGAGGTCCACAGAGTAAGATTGTCACGAAGGAGCTGCATAATTAGAGTGCTGTCTTTGTATGATTCTTCACCAAGGGTATCCAGCTCCGCGATAGCCCCATCGAATGCCTACTCAAGAACGTAGTACATAAAGGATTAAGTCCAAAAAGATATAAAAGTGATTTCGAACCGACCACGAGTGCAAGGGCTAAGTAATCATAACCACACCCGAGGGTACAGAATATCAGCTAACGAGAATCTAAATATGAGGGATCTCAAATCACAAGACAAGTTTTCCACTACTTTTTAGAAATACTAAAGTCGCCTTGGAGACCATCAAAAGTGAAATATGAAAACAGTAAAAATGAAGAAAAGTATTCAACTCATTGCAAAATATTTAGACCAACCCTAGAATTTATCTATGTGAAATAAAATAATTAATGTAGAAGTTTCAAATGAGAATAACTTTTCACCTGTTTGGCGAGATTACAAGCACGGTCAGGAGAATTTAAGATCTCGTAGTAAAAGACGGAGAAGTTAAGAGCAAGTCCCAGCCTGATTGGGTGAGTGGGTGCAAGTTCAGCAGTTGCGATATCCTTGAAGCACACAGAAACATTACAATCAGACTCAACAAAAGTACCAAAGCAAGAAGATGCAGTGAACATAATCCTACGCAAGCTTAAGTCTGCAAAGAATTATAATTACAAAATATCCGCACTATATCTAAGTTTAAAACCACATTTATCCTAAGACTACAATGAATCAAAATGGAATAGGCTTCAGACTTGCAAAAAATTAAAACATAATAAAAGCAATGATCAAAACCCTAGGAATCTAAGATCACCATGTATCAAAATAAAATAAACCATTACCATTTTGAACCAGTTTTTCAACAAATACATAAACTTACTGGATCATAACATAATATAACATAAACCACACAACCCCTTACTTGTTAATCATATACAAAAAGCAACCAGTATCATACCCATAACCAACCGTAAGACTTACTATATCAAAATCATAATCTTATGCACGAAAAGTTTAACAAACAGACGCCAATTTTGTCATAATATAATGTCTTACAAGATTTATTCTCAGGAAATCATAAAACCCCTAATCCACAAACAATTCCTATCTGTAATGAAAATAAGATCCCACGACATTACAAGCAAAAGAAATACAAAATCCCTAAATCATAGATTCACAAACATACAACTGCACCGATCTTTTAACTCTAACACTAATCTAAATCCTAAAATTTGAGTGATTAAAAAAAGCCGAACCTTGAAAGCACACAAAAGATTTAACGAGAGAAAACAAACCTGAGCAGATTTATAAGCAGAAAGAGTACTTTCAGCAGCTTCTTTCCTTTCGGTACCAGTTTTAAACTCAGCCAAATAACGATGATAATCACCTTTCATTTTCAAATAAAACACTTTAGAATCACCAGAAGATGCAGATGGAATCAATCTAGTATCAAGCAATTTCAAAATCCCATCACAGATGCCTGAAAGTTCAGTTTCAATCTTAGATCTATAATCACGAATGGTCAATACATTCTCTTCGTTACCACGGCTTTCTTCTTTCTGTTCAATTGATGAAATAATTCTCCATGATGCTCTGCGTGCACCAATCACATTTTTGTAAGCAACTGATAATAAATTTCTCTCTTCAACTGAAAGTTCCTCTGATTCAACATTTGTTGTTACTTTTTCCATAAATTCAACCATTTCTTCATATCGTTCGGCTTGTTCGGCGAGTTTCGCCATGTAAACGAATTCTTCTCTTGGTGACGCCATTGATTTGAATTCAGATCTGAATTGCTAGCAAATATTCGAGATCAAGGAGAATAAAAATGGAGAAGAAGAAAACAAGGGAAGTGGAAAAAGGAAGAAAATAAATGGAGAAACTGAATGGACACTAGCCGTTCATTTGAATCTGATGTTTTGTTTATAACCGTTGGTTTATTACTGGAAAAGTGAACAGAGGGCTAAAAATGGAACTTAAAGAGGTTTTTCTTGTGCGGACCACGTGTCATTTGTCGGCCAGTTGGCATTACTATTTGTTGTTTTTCGAAGTGGTTTTAGCTGGTTTGATGGTATTGGATCCAATGTTTATTAGAACTTTTGTTCACCTACTTTATAGAATAGGTTATTAATACCACCCAAACTTATCGTCTCTTTTCAAGGTGGATTAGGGCTGCACAAGACTCGCCCACGATACCAAAACCCACCCGTACCCGCTAAATCCGTGGGTTTTTAATCCATACCCATCCGTTGTGGGTGCGGGGTTGGTTATGAAAAAAAAAAACCGCTGTCTGTGGGTGTGAGGTTGGTTTAAGCTAATACCCGCCCAAAAAACCCGCAGATTATATACCATTAGATAAAACTAATCCTAGTCGTCCATTATGAAACCCTAATACTAGTAGATAGGATAACTGATAACCCTCATTCACTTTCTACACTCTTCTCTCTGTTCGGCCTCTCCTCTTCTTCCTCCTCAGTTCTTCTTCTTCACCTACGAACGATAATTACCAGAAATCTTCACCAGAAATCGACAACAACAACTTCGAATCTTCACCAGAAATCGACAACAATCGAAAAATCAACAGATTCAACACTTAATCTTCATCTGTGAACTTCCTAGATATGAATATTTTGGGGGGTTTGGTTTTTTTTTTCTCACTTAATCAAGGAGAATAGAAGTTACTCTAAATACTTGAATATAAAGCGGGTTTAAACCCGTTTAAACCCATACCCGCCCAACCCGTAACGGGCGGGTAACAAAACCCGCCCGTTGTTTGTGGGTGCGGGGTTGGTTATGAAAAAAAAAACCCGCAGTCTGTGGGTGCGAGGTTGGTTTTAGCTTATACCCGCCCATACCCGCCCATGTGCAGCCCTAAGATGGATAGATGATGGTTATGTTGTCAAGTGGGTGCGTCGCCGCCCAATACCTCGACATTGAGGATGGGCCTCGGTGAAAGTCCAGGACCAATACTAGAAGGGAAAAAGCAGAAATTAACGTTTACTCTCTTTTTTGTGGGGTTTTGGACGTTCTAGTCCATCCTTCTCAGGTCTGGTATTGGCTAGTCCAAATCTATCCAATTTAAAACGAGTTAGTCTATTTATAGACGATTCAGTCCAAAATTGTTATTTTTTTTGACAAAAATATCCACCAATTAAACATGATATTACTTCTTAATATTTTGTTCTCTATTTCTTCACTTCATTTTCTTAGAAGCTCTCCCTTTCCCCAGCGAAGAACAAATCCTAAAAACTAATGTCGATATTTTCAACTTCCAAATATAGATTTGAGAATCAATCAAATACTCGATTCATTTCGCTTCCAAGCCTAAATCGTCATCATCATTTTTCTTGAAGATTAATTTCAAATCTACAAAAAAAAGTTGATGAGATTCAGTATCAGCAGATTAATTTGTGGATTTAGGTAAGTTCAATCTATTCTTTTCATTTAATTTATCGATTTCTAAATCGATTCCGGAATGAAAAAAAACAATTTCACAAACTTATTGATTCAATTTGTTCGAATTTCTTATTCGATTAATATCATAGTTTAGATCTATGTCACTATTCAGGAAATTATTGGTTCTGTTGGGTACACAAAGTCAATTCAAGTTTATTAGTTTGCATTCCAAAAAAATCCTTTGTAAAATATCATAAATAGTTCTTAATCTCAACAATTGTCAGTTTATAGAAACTGGGAGTTAAAATGTATTGAAATCATATTGTTTTGTGGTTAAGTGATACACAATGTAGTTATAGTGTCTTGCTAAGTTGTTTTACTAATATTGGTAGGAACTGTATATGTGAGATGGCGATACACATATGATGACATATAATTTTTGTTTCTTATGTTCTATTATGGAATCATGCAATTGCTTGGAGCAATTAATTATGAGAAAGGGAACAGACGATGAATGAGACACAATTGAAGACAAAAAATATGAAAATATGTTGTTAAAATTGACAATGAAGCGGTATATTTTACATGCATTTTCACTTTTTCTCTGAACCTTTTGGTACATTTCTCATTAAAGTTTCCATACATTTAATTCTGACAGGCTTGGGCTAAGGAAGGTCTTCTTAGAGAGCAAAATAAAGAATTTTGCGTCTTTTGGGTATGTTTTTCTAGCATCTTTGAGAGATTTCTCCCATTTTTCTGGCTTTCTCAATCTTCAATTTCCATGTTAATCTTAAGACGGGTTTTCATTATCTTGGTAACTAAGTTGGTTTAGCAACACCAACAGATGAGAATTTTCATATATAATAATAATAATACCAAACCAAGAACATGGGTTCTCAGCATTTTGATTCCAATATTTAAATAAATGTTTTCGTCTAGTTTTATCTTCCCTGATAATAATTCTTCCCTATGATCATTACAGAAAACGTGCGGTTTAATAAAGATGTGGATGCTATCAAGGATTTTCTTGCAAGCACTTTGTTTGACCCTGTTTGAGGTTGTGGCTGGTTAGTCCCTTTAATCACATTATATAATTTACTTAATCCTTTTATAAACCTCTAGATTTATACACCAAATTTATTTTTATTTGAGTATTGATAAACCTTGGTTATAGTTGTTGAAAGCTAACGGCCACTATTGTGAAAAAATGTACCATTTAAGTTTTTGGTTAGGGAGTTGGCTTCCGCGGATGAGAAGCTTTGTGCTCCAATGGCTAGATTAGCTAGTATGCCTTCTATTTTCAACCAATGATATCAATGGGACAAGAGACTACATTTTGTTCGCATTAACACTTAAAATGATCCGTTTCACTTAGTGCCTAGTAATTTGGCTAATAGCATTTTGATAGACTGCTTTTTATTTACAGTTCCTAGTAGAATGCCTTGGATTCACCTGACCGGGTCTAGGAATGTGGTCGTTGTAATGTAAAATGAAACTGTTATTTTTGTAAGATGAATGAAATAGAAGTCGTGAGTTCGAAACTCGCCAGCATCAAATTCTTTACCGATCAAAATAAAAAAAAATATGGAAGCCGTGAAATTAAGATTTTTTCACTGATTAACAGATTCAATTTGGTTGATGTGAAATTAAGAATTTATTTTTACTACTGTGTTCTAAATGTAATTGTTGTCTACATAGTTGTACACATATTGAGTTTTAATGTGTACATAGTTGTACACATATTGATTCTTTTTGTTTACTTGAAGTTAAGTGACTCTTTATGAACTAGGGTGTACAAACTAGCAGACATATGAAAAAATGGCTCCATAAATATGAAAAAATATTACTCCATAACCTTATGCTTGTGTAAATAACCAGGGTGTACAAACTGTTGCACGTGTGAAAAAAATGACTCTATTAGCTTATGCATGTTTAAATAACTAGGGTGTACAAACTGGTGTACATACGCAAAAATGACTTCATAAGCTTATATGCTTACGTAAATAATTAAGATGTACAAACTGGTTCACATATGAAAAATTTACTCCATAAGCTTATACTTGCATAAATAACTTGGGTGTACAAACTGGTGCACATGTGAAAAAAAATGTTTTCATAAGCTTATAAAATTAGTTATTGTGAAACATTCCATGTGAGAAGTTCCTTGAAGCACATGAGAGCTCTGGGATGGGAGGAAAGAAATCGGTGAACACATTTACGTTAGTTGCAGGATTCCCCAAGACATTGGGTTATACTGTAAGTTCTGTAACTCTTTCCAATTCACTTTTCTTAATTTAACGTCCATTCTAAAGAGCATCCATAAAATATTAATGTTTTGTTTTTCTAATGTGCACAAAAAGATGTCCTGTATTTTATTTTGATATGCGTTTTAGTTTTTCCATTCTATTTGCATGTTGCACAGCTTGGACGATATTTCAGGAATAATGAAGCAGGTGCCACCATTTCCAGTGAAGATGAATGAAGATCTATCCAACCCCATACTCCCAAGGTCGTCCTTGTCCATGCATTAATAACAATAACCACAAGATATCAACTTTTGCCTCCTTGATTCTTTGGTTGGAGCTCTAGTTTTACCTTTATATGTGTTAATCATTGTGTTGGTGGATTGATTTATTTAGCAATATTGGTACGTACCCTCCTTTAGCAACCAACGAATACTTCTACGGCATTTTAGATTGATTCATTTCTTCTGGATTGTTCCTACATTTTAGGTACTTTAAATTTTGAAATGAATTCCTTAGGTGATGCTAAGGTTTTTAATGTCAACATAGTTATACACACGTTGATTCTTAATGTGTACATAATTGTACACATGTTGATTTTTATTTGTGTACATAGTTGTACACCTGCTGATCGTTAATGTGCATATAAGTTTGACTATGGGATTATTTTTGTTTTGTTCGCTTGTAGGTCTTGATGATAATAAGGAGATTATTTAGGAGATATGAGGGATGGAATCCATTTCATCCAACTACTGGAGCATTTTGGGGGTATGGGATTAGGGATTGGATGTGGTGTTGGTTGGGTACTGGTTTTGGTCCTGAGGTTATTGGTTATGTTGGTGCTGGCTGCGGGGTTGGGTTTAGTATTCGTACAATTTTGCTGGTGTTGGCATTGGTCGTCCTGCTATTTCCTTATTGAATCTCCATACGAAGGTACATTTCTATTCTTCGAGTTACAACACTCAGCTTACATGACTTTTGAAAACACAATTCTTAATGTGTACATATTGGTACACTTATAATATTAGTGTACATTGTTGTACACATGTGACATAAATTACAGGTGAACTGTTTTCAAGGATTACAAATCAACCGGTGACAGTAGAGTGAACTGTTTCCAAGAAGTAGTGGTCGTGTTTGAAGATTTATGTGATTTAGAATTTGAAGACCGTAAAAGAATGACAAACAAGAGTTGTAAGACTTTATGTTAGGGTATGAAGTAGGCTTGTTATTTTCAAAAATATTTTTTATGTGGTTTTAGTAGAGAAGAACAAAGAAGAAATCGATCGAGTTTGATGGTGTTATCGGTTCGAATTTCTCAGTCCATTCATGCGACATGCGCAACTACAAAACTAATCAAGTAAGGTACACAAGAAATTTTCTACACTAATTAATTCTTTGTTGATATCAAAGTTGATGTGCGGATATTATTATATTATTAAGATGTAATTTATCTAGTTTTTGTCATGTTTTAACTTGCCAACTCTGCAATTCTTATCCGGTGTATTTTCTTGTACACCAGATGTGTTTTCCTGGGAGTTATGCAATGAGGAAGATAATCTTAACTTTCTTTGAATGGTTATTTGTATTTCAGATGTAGGTAAGTCGAACTTAATTTTTCGATTTGACTAGGAATAAGTTCAGTCTCGAAACCAAGTTGTTGCATGGGATACTAGGAGTTTGAAAGTTGAAGTTAAAATAAGCAAACCTCATATTTGTGACACTTTTGGTTAAGAAAGGTTAGTTTTTTTTGTATCTTTCGGTGTATGCAAATATTTTGGTTATTTATCAAAAGAGTGATGAATAAATATAATTATGTAATCAAGTTAATGATATCAGAAGTGGCAGCTTATTAGAAAACTTATTAGTAGGAAAGAAATGTTGTAGCACTATGTGCACATTCTAATATACTCCATGGTTAGATTACACAGTATCACATTTGTCTTTGTTATCTAATATACTCCATGATTAGATTACACAATATCACTTTTAATCCCATTTGAATTGGAAGAAGTTGCACATGATACTAGAATTTGAATGCTAGATTTTAATTTAGAAGGTATAAGAATGATAATTTGTTGGGACAGAACAAGGTGTATTTCATTTTTTTGGTTTTTGTATATGTGTACAAAGTTGTACACCGTTATCATGTCTCATTGATGTACAAGGCTCTTGATGGGTATTTCTTAGTTGGTTTTTGTAGATGTTTACATAGTTGTACACCATTGTCCCATCTCATTGATATACAACTTGCTTTTATGGGTATGAATATTTTATTTTCTATGTTTTTGTAGATGTCTACATAGTTGTACACCATTGTCCTGTCTAATTGATATATTACATGTTCTAATGTTTATGTATGTTGGATTTTCTATGTTTTTTTAGATGTGTACACAGTTGTACACCATTGTTCCGTCTTCTGGATATACGACATGTTCTATGGGTATGGATGTTGGATTTTGTAGTTTTTTTATAGATGTATACATTGTTGTATACCATTTTTCCGTCTCATTGATATATGGGCTATTCTATGGGTATTTATGCTGGATTATCTAGGTTTTGGTAGATGCGTACATAGTTGTACACCATTGTCCCTTTTCATGGATATATTACATATACTGTGTATATTAGAATTACAATTGTTTAGTAAATCACTGTACTGGGATGTTTTGAAGCCATATTAAGTTTGTAAAATTAGGACCAAAGGGATTAAGTCAGTAACTGATTAACTTTTTACTTTATTCATTTTCTTACTTTGTCACTTATGTGGTTTTTGGTGCAAGGTACTTCTTTTTCAAGCTGCGAATTCTTATGTTTTATTGGCTTGTCTTTGATACAGGTTAATTGCTAAACCAACCTCTACAAATCCGGCTACTAATCAACTAGAGCTTGGCGTGGTTGATAGTTTTGTTAGTCCGTGTAGACTAGAGTGGCTGTTGGCTACCAAGGATGTTGGATTTTCTGGATTTTTGCATATGTGTACATAGTTATACATTAGTGTAAATTAAAAAAATTAAAAAATAAGAATTATATAGTCATATGAGTACTCTTTTTGAAGCTCTCGGAATGATCTTTCCGAATATATAAAATTTGCGAATTTTGGACAAACGGTTCAAAAGATAAATTGTTTTTTTAATTATTTTTATGTTAATTAAAATTGTTGACATCATCATAAGTCACTTTGGACTAAACTGTAAATATTTGGACTAAATTGTAAATGATAAGGTTATTAGTGTACTTTCTCATATTTTGGACTAATTTGTACCTAGTTAACTCGGGCAGGACTAAACCGTACTTTTGGACTAAACCGTATTTTTTCCAAGGGAAAATTAGGCGTAGTTCCAAAAAATAATTTATTCTTACCGCTATGGACTCAAGTCCATAATTATTTTCAAATCCAGTTGCACTCAAAAAATTTAAAAAAAATTTAAAAAGTGTAGAGTTACTGTGTTACTTCTGAGTTCTCAACGGTTTTGGGCAGTTTCATTAAATCTCTCAACGGTCACAACATTTATTTCCTTTTCACCAGTTTTTTTTTCTTCAACAGTTTCTCTTCTCCTCATCAAGTAACTCCGTAACAGATATGCAGAGAATTTTTTTCTCCATCATTCAAATAAATCGATCATTTAAATCGATGATTGAAGTTGATTAAACCCTAGAAATCAATTTCAAACTGTAAAAAACTCTAGAAACTACTTACAATTTATAAACCCTAGTATCCAGTTCAACAAAAGTGGGTGAAACACCAACAAAAACACGTCTTCAGAAGTCAAAAGTGAAAATGCGGGGATCTAACAACCTCACCCAATATTTCGATTAGCAATCTGTATGGACTAACTCGAATATACTTTTAAGAGAATCAACTAGACAATCAGACTCAATCTTAATAAAAAGTATATCAAGGAGTTGATATCTCTATCTCTCGATTTGATCTATACTCAAACAAATAGAAATATGTGAGTCTTTATCAAATACAATAGATATAAACTTGGATGGTACCAAAGACCAATATCCAAGGATCAATCAATTTCCAATCAACAACCAAATGTTGGATTTCACAATTGATCGATACAATGCATAACCTGCGATATTTCAATTATATAACAAAATATAATGCGGAATAGAAATAACACAGACACCAGAATTTTTGTTAACGAGGAAACCGAAAATGCAGAAAAACCCGGGACCTAGTACAGACTGAACACCACACTGTATTAAGCCACAAAAGACACTAGCCTACTACAATCTAACTTCGGTATGGAATGTAGTGGAACCCCAATAAATCTCACACTGATTCAAGGTACAGTTGCGCTCCTTACGTCCCTGATCCCAACATACTACGCACTTGATTCTCTTAGCTGATCTCACCCACAACCAAGAGTTGCTACGACCCAAAGTCAAAGACAGAAAAGTCTACGATAATAGATAAATCTGTCTCCCACAAATAAACCTATGAATTTGTTCCGTCTTTTGATAGAAATCAAGGTGAACATGAACCAATCGATAACCCAAACTTATATTCCCGAAGAACAACCTAGAATTATCAATCACCTCATAATAATCTTAATCGTATGGTAGCGAAACAAGATATTACAGAATCACAAACGATGAGACGAAGATGTTTGTGATTTATTTTTTATCTTGCCCTATCAGAGATATAATCTCAAGCCAATCTTTCAATTGAACTTGTACGACAGAAAATGGCAAGATCAGATCGCTCAACTACAAGAGAAGTAGTTTCGTATGGCTTCACAATCCCTATGAAGTCTTTAAGTCGTTAACCTACAGGGTCTCGAGAAGAAACCTAAGGTTAAAGGAGAATCTACTCTAGCAAAACCAACTAGTATCACACAAGAGGTGTGGGGATTAGTTTTTCCAGTTGCTAGAGTTCTCCTTTATAGAGTTTTCAAATCAGGGTTTGCAATCAATGTTATCTTGGTAACAAAACATTCAATATTCACCGTTAGATGAAAAACCTGATTCAACCAAGCTAATATCTTTCAACCGTTAGATCGAAACTTAGCTTGTCACACACAAATGAAATGTATTTCATTTAGGTTTGAGTAACCATACCTAAACGTGTACACTTAGTTGGTTCACAAATAGTTAACCAAAGGTTAGCCATATGAGAACTTTCATATTAACCGTATTCATGTTTCTCATAACTAGTTCAAATTACTTCCAAAGAACTAGTTGAAGAGTTGTTCAATTGCTTAGGCCTTTATTTATAGACACAATTGAAACAAGATCAGTTTGATTTATTTGAATCAATTCATGAACAATATAGTCACGGTTTGCAAAGATTGCATTCCTTATAATTTATTTTTTTAAGTTCATGAACTACCGATTTGAGAAATAACCAGCTTGGTTATTAGCTACCGGATTTGAGTTTCCAAACTCAGCAGAATTTTTCGGGTACAAAAAGTTCCACTAGTACGCGTACCTAAGGTTACCGGTTTATGAGTTCGTAAACTCCAAACTCAGCAGAATTTTCCAGGAGGAAATGTTCCGCCAGTACGCGTACCCAACCTGTCTCCATCACCAATACCGCATGCACACATATGCACACACTTGGTTTCCGGCACATGGATTTATACACTGATGTGCGAACACACTATATATGCTTATATCCATAGATGGTAAACTCAATTCTACATTTCAAGCATTGAAACATTCTTCTATAATGTTATAACAGTCGTTATTCACAAGTATCGTCATCAAAGCTATTTTCAAGATTAAAACGTCATCATGACTTTCATCACTGGGTAAAGATGAAAAATGGTTAAAGTGAAAGCTTACCAACACATATTTCGAGAAAAAGATAGGCGAGTAAACTCGGCTCGAAATAGCAAATGGGTATGTAGGAAAACTATCATACTTATACGAATTTTGTCTCAAGAGTAGGAGATAGAGTGGATAGACTTTTGAGTGATATATAAGTTCAAGTCTCCACATACCTTTTAGTCGGATGAAGTTCCACTGGTTCCTTGAGTATTTCTTCGTCTTCGTAAGATGATCACGTGGAGTCTGGAGCTCAACTACACTTAACTATCCTAGTCCGAGACTTAGCTATAAGTAGACTAGAAATCAAGACATATAGTTTTGGAAACTAAATTTGACAAACAAGCTTGAGATAGCAACGCTTGCGAGTTCGACCGAGCAATGCTCTAACAATCTCCCCCTTTGTCAATTTTAGTGACAAAACTATCAATACATATGAATTAAAAATAGATAAAACTTTGTAGCTTCTCGTCCACATGCTTGATCTCCTTGGTGCTACAACATTACTCGAAAACTTCGTCTTTCCCAAGTACTCCCATGATTCCATAGACAGTTCAGCATCATAGTTGTTGAAGATCCGTAGCCATAACAATGAGAAAACAAAAGCTTTCGGTCATTATTATACAGTGTCATAGTATTATTATACAGTAACAAAGTTCAAATGTATCACAACTTTGACAACAATACTATGATGATATGTATCACTCCCTCTTAGTCAATACTTTCATCTCAACATGAAAACCACTCCCCCTTACATAATGATCCGAAAACCATATGTATTTGTAGTGTGAACTACATATTAATTCTCCTCCTTTTTGTCAATAAAATTGGCAAAGGTACGAAAACGGGATCCTAATGAAATTTCCATGGAGACGCTTCAAGACCAAAGAAAAGTAAATATCAACTTTGTTTAGATGCAATCATAAATCCGAAGCTAAATGCATTCATTAAGGAGTTTATAAAGATACAAGATAACTCCTAAAATATTCCACAGCCGCACTCCCCACAAAGATATAGAAATTAAGTGCAAGTTCAAAAGAACTCTCCCCCATTTGATGTCATTCCCGGAAGAACAACAAGATCGACCTTACTTTTACGAGAAAAGAATGATTTATTTGGACACCAAAAACCACATAGAAAATGATTTTGTATCCAAAAATTCTCAATTAAACTAATCACAAGAGAACCCATGATTAATTTAATCGGAAAACACAACCAAATTAACCATAAACGAATCTATGATTTGCTAGTCTAGTTGGAAATGCTCACATAACAAGACTTATGGAGCCGCACAGTATATACATAAAATATGGATCAGGGAAGATCAATACTGCGGAATATACAAAAGATTCATTCTATTTTCACCACTATTTGCATAACGACATATAATAGACGTAATCTTTGTAGAAAAAAGATTTTAACCTATCTTCTATCAATAAATGACATAATAGGCTTAACTTTTGTTTGTCAAAAGTTCATCGATCTTGTATCAATACATGCATATCGACATATGAAAGAGATAACTTTTGACATCGTATGGGACAATAATAGTTCACGGATGCAAACACACATATCCCATAACATATTGAAATATATAAAACCATAAAGATTAATACTTCAAAAATCATCTTCCAAATCAACTTTAGAATTTAAATAAATAAATCTAAAAACATTGCAAGATGAAAACGTTGGACTTAGTTATGTGTACTCACAATAATGGCTATTCCAAACCTTAGTTATTCTTCTTAAACAAAAACAAGAATAAAAATTATCTTAAGAAGTTTCCTAGACATTAAGATCTTTGAAAAATTCCTTGTCGTCCCCGAACTCCTTGTTGTCAACAACCATTGGAACATATGATTCATGGAGAAATAAGTCAATACCAATAAACCTTCTTGGTTGATGATGTCGAACTAGGTCCTTCTGAATTTCCAATGATCTTAAAACACAAGCCTTTATTTGTTGAATCTTTTTTCTTGCCTGCTTCAACTCTTCAAGGACATCAGAAAACTTCTGAGAGTTTGAAGGAACAACTCTTGGCTTCCTCACATTCCTTCTTTTTATTTTTAAAGTTGGAGACAATTGAGATTTCTCTTTTTCCTTAGATATTGATGGCTTAACAATCATATTCATATCTTTTCCATCAGAAGACATGGTGCTTGGAGTTTCTATGTAAGCACGATTTTGTGAGAGAAATTCACAATTACACCTCAACAAGCAGTCTTAAGATACAAAGAGTATCAGAGAAGGGAAAAGGAATGTATGGTTTCTAAACCTATAAAAAAGGTTTGTGTACGCACAACTCGCAACCCTATAAAGAGTGGAATTGTCGATAATAACCCGCTTCTTTTGGCAAATAGGTCCTTTCCAATATCAACATTGATATGAAGGAATTCCAAAAACCAAACAACACAAATCTAAAACATAATTTTTTTTCTTTTTATTTTAAAGCCTGAGGTGTGAAAGATCTTGTCTCTTTTGAACATGCACATGAGACATGATGCACAATGACAACACAATCAAGTTGTGCTGTGGTGAACAATATTTTTTCCACCATGGCTCTTTTGGATGGAATTCATGGAACCCCACCTTTCCGTATGTTTAGACCATGTTTTATTCTCTAATGATCTAAATCTATCTTTGGAAACTAATTTCTTCGAGGAAGATAAGTGAAAAAGCGGGGCTCTAACAACACCACCCAATATTTCGCTTAGCAATCTGTATGGACAAACTCCAATATACTTTTTATGAGAATCAACTAGACAGTTAGACTCAATCAATAAAAAGATATATCAAAGAGTTTATATCTCAATCTCTCGATTTAATCTTACTCAAGCAAACAGCGAGTCTCGATTAAAGAGAGATAAACTTGGACGGTACCAAAGACCAATGTCCAAGGATCAATCAATATCAATCAACAACTGTTAGGTCGGACTATCCAATTGATTGATCTAACGCACAACCTGTATTATTTCTATTATATAAACAAATATAATGTGGAAAAGAAATAACACAGACACCAGAAGTTTTGTTAACGAGGAAACCGCAAATGCAGAAAAACCCGGGGACCTAGTCCAGATTGAATACACACTGGATTAAGCCGCTACAGACACTTGCCTACTCCAAGCTAACTTCAGACTAGACTGTAGTTGAACCCCAATCAGTCTCCCAATGATACAAGGTACAGTTGCACCCCTACGCCTCTGATCCCAGCAGGATACTACACACTTGATTCCCTTAGCTGATCTCCCCCACAACTAAGAGTTGATACGACCCAAAATCGCAGGCTTTAACAATAAACAAATCTGTCTCACAAAGACAAGTCTATCAAAGGATCAATCTGTCTCCCACAGAAAAACCCTAAAGTTTTTGTTTCGTCTTTTGATATATATTATCAAGGTGAACAGAAACCAATTGATAATCTGGTATTATATTCCCGAAGAACAACCTAGATTAATCAATCACCTCACAACAATCTTAATCGTATGGTAGCGAAACAAGATCACAAACGATGAGATGAAGATGTTTGTGATTACTTTTATATCTTGCCTATCGGAGAACTCTCACGATCTCAAGCCAATCAATATGATTGTACTCGTACGATAGAAGATGCAAGATCAGATCACACAACTACGATAAAAGTAGTATCGGTCTGGGTTCACAATCCCAATGAAGTCTTTAAGTCGTTAACCTGGTTTTAGAAGAAAATCAAAGGTTAAAGGAGAATCGACTCTAGCTTACAAACTAGTATCACACGGACGTGTGGGGATTAGTTTGTAGAGTTGCTAGATGTCCCTTATATAGTCTTTCAAATCAGGGATTCGCCTTGCTCACAAAGCAACCGCTATCCACCGTTAGATGAAAACCTGATTTAGATTCAAGCTAATATATCTCAACCGTTAGATCGAAATCTTAGCTTGTTATACAAAAATGAGATGCATGCCTCTAGGTTTGATAACCGTACCCAAACGTGTGCATAGTTGGTTCAATAATAGTCAACCAAAAGGTTAGCCATTTGAGCATTTCATACTAACCATTTTCTTCTTCACCATAACTAGTTCAAATGACTCACACGAACTAGTTAGAGAGTTGTTCAATTGCAAGGAAATCTCATGTACTACACAAGACACAATTGAAGCAAATTAAGATGATTTGATTCACATGAATCGGTTCATGAACTTTATAGCCACGGTTTGCAAAAGCATTCCTTAGTATTTATGAGTTAAGTTCAGAAATCATGTTTAGATATATAACCTATACAAGTTCGCAGACTAGGTTCTGATGAGCGATTCATTCTTACATATTTACTACCCAAAATATATATTGTTGGTGCTTATTTTGGTATTTATTGTGTTTTTGTAGGTAAATGAATAAAATGGGCTCTTCCAAGAAAATCGGCTAAGCCTAGGATTATAAGAAGAAAATATCGACTACGGAGTACAGGGGTCGTGGATACTTTTGGATCTAAATGGGATAGGCCAAATTTAAGTTAGTGAAGGAGATGATGGGCTGAAGTTGGTTTAAGAAATTAACATGCTCGGGCATTTTTGTCTCGTGGATTTTAGGATGAAGGACTTGGTGATTAGTTCTCGAAGGATTTAGGAGGTACCACGGAAAATGAAAAATCCTACTCAATAATTAATGTACGAGGTATTTCGACATGGTGGAGGAAGAAAGGAAACTAAATATATTTTGCAACTAAAGAAGATTGATTTTGAGCATAATATATACTTCACCACATTAATACATGACATCTGTTTTGGAATTGAGATAATGACAAAATGAGTAATTACCTCGTAGATAAGATCAATATGTGCTCATATAATATTTCTTTCCCATGAAAAGAAAAGCAAGTGGTTGGACATGTGGCGAGTCTTTATTAGGTGATATTGTGTATTCTTAGACAAGTGGCACACTCCCATTGGACATGCCATGTGGAAGAGAATTAAAATAGGAAGGTTAGATTTTGTTGAAATCTATATATTGATGTCAAGAACAGGAAACCAGGGGGTCGGCCATAGTGCCGCAACTAGAGAAGGGTTTTGAAGTTTTGTTTTCTATTCTTCGTTTTTATTAGCTAGAGTTTGATTTATTTATATTGATTTATGGTTTTTTGAGAAAACCATGTCTAGATAATCCATGTTAGGGTGAACGGATGAAGTTGTAGGTGATTTATTTCATGTTCTTGAATAAAGTTTCTACCAATTGAACTTAATGATAATGTTTGTGATTCTCTTTCAATGTTTCACCTTCTAGCTATATTTTTCATGTTCTATGCCATGTATAGTCCATAGTTAGATTAGTAGAAGAACTCATTTAACCTTTGGAATAATTGAACTATGAATTTCATTTGACTATTTATTCCATGTATATCTAGTGCTTAAGAATTCTACATTAAGGTGACAACAAACTACCATTTTGAAAATAATAATTCTTGTCAACGATTAGTAGAAGAACTCATTTAACCTTAACACTTTCACATCTTTGGTTACATTTTTATTATTTTGCTATCATTTTGTCCGAATTTCTGAAAACTATCAAAAGCATCATATTTGATTACTTAGTTTTTTTGGTATTAGTTGGTAGAGTATTTCACACTCCTCGTGGGAACGACCTGTACTTGCCATTGTCTACTAGTTAGACACTGTGCACTTGCAGTATATTATTGTAGGTTTCCGAGCCTACCAAGTTTTTGGCGCTGCTGCCGGGGACTTGTGTATAGATTTGTTTTTAGGTTTTATTTTTATTTTTATTATTTTTGTTCTTTTTTACGCCTTTTGGTATTTCTTGTTTGTTTTCAGATTTGGAGCTGAGCTAAAGAAAAAGGGAGAAAGTGTTGAAAACAAAAGCGAAGCCAAAGAAGGAAAGAAAAGAGGAATCCAAAAGGAGTGAAGAAGAAGACTTTTGTATATAGATATTTGTTTTTATTTTATTTTTAGAAACTGTAATTAGGATTTTATTGCTGTATTTTTTTTTCTTCTTTTTATTTTTGGAAATTTTTTGGACTTTATTTTTGGACATTGGACATTATTATTTTTAAAAACACTAAGGAAAGGTTAATTTAACTAAAACTGTTACAGGGAAGGACGACGGTTACGATACCGTCTCGGCCCCTCGGGTTCGTACACTGACATTGGAGTCGGTAGCATGATTCGACTTCAACGGTTCATCTCCCGTATGGTACGGAAGGTAAGGCTCTATCCACCCACGAATCCCCTGACAATGGGTTTATTTTGTGTTGAGAATGTGGAACTTGTATTACAATAGCCAATACAACGAATATCCGACTGATTTTCAAAATTGACATTACTTTGATCATAGTGTGAATAGTGGTTGGGAATGCCAACCTTTTGAAGATTATGGCTCATACCATGGTGAGCCCAATTACTATTCACATGAATACCGGTCATACGAGCAAAATTCTTATAATTCCTCTTCTCTAGATGAGGCACGTAAGATACTTGAGTCAACGCGTAAGTTACATGAGTCGACACATAAGTCAGCGGACACATATGACTTAGTTATAGACGAAATAACTGTAACAATGAGTGAACCTTCTTTAGAAGATAACCTCGGGAAGTTAGATGAGTTAACATGTAAGTTAACTGAGTTAACACGTGAGTTTGATGAGTCAACACGTAGGCTTGAGTTAGAGACAGAAGAAAGAATTGCTCGAATTACACTGAATTGCCAATACATTGCTTCAAAAATCAACCTTGAAAGTGAGGAAAATTTTTATTTACATAATCAAGATGACAAGGATAGAATTGGAAGCAATACTTTAGATGAGGTTCAACTATTTTCATGTTATTATGATTATGATGAGGATAGTGCTGATGAAGAATCTGAAATATTTAGGCATAATGAACATGAATTTGTTACTCCAACTGAGCTTTATAATGATAATATTATTTCTAGTTCAAATCCAAATAATTATAATAATTATTCACCTATTCGAAAGGACGAGGATTTGACTAAAGATAAGACTTCCTTAGATGATGTAGTATTTCCTTTTGATTACGAAGGCGATGATAATTTAGAGGAGCAGGTTTATCCTGAGATTATTGTTTTAGAGTCTAGCGATTTAGAAACATTAGTCTTAGAAAAACAAAATGAAATCGTAGAGATGAGTGAGGATGTACCTGATTTAGAAGAATCAATTGACCATTTTCAGGAATCCGATGACCTTGAAACTAGGGAAGTTGTGACTAGTCTTTATAGAGACACTGAAAGCTCTAAGTTTGGGGGTGATTTTTATTCTCCATGTGCTTTAACTCTTACAAAGGTCCCTCACTTGGAACTTAATATATATGCCTCAACCATTTGCAAGATTATCTTCATACACGTTTTCCTGAACATAATGATGTCCAGAAAGAAGTTCAGTTATTAGAAACCCATCCTCTCGTTGATGTGGTTAACCCAGGCTACGATACCTCGATTGACTTTGTTTTCCCACCAAAAAATTTTTCTCCAATTGTGGGAACTTATGAAATTCAAATGTGTCAGATATTAAGTTTCGAGACTAAACCTAATTACTTTAGGAGATTAGGGTCGACATATTTGTTTAAGGAAGACCACAACTCTCTTTGTGGTCAGTTGTGTAAGTCAAATTATTGACTTTAAGGATCATCAATTATTTAGGTTATTATTATGTGCTTCTAAGTTTTTATTTGAGTTTTTCCAGACTCTAGAACCGGAACATTCGGATCTAACTTTTGAGGAAATGCAACTCAGGAAAATTGATGTTTTTTCAAAAGTGGTTGTAGATAGTGGTAAAAGGGGTTCTTTTCGAACTTGTGAAGGTAACTCTTTTTTTTTTTTAAGATTTAAACAAATAAATAAATGAAGGAAATTAATAGTAATGTCAATATTGTAGAAAGATTAAGGCTCAGGATTCACTATTACTTCAAGTTGATTGGTTATAAATAATATTTCAGAAATTATTATTAAGCTCTTTTTCTTATTAAATCACTTTTTAATTTAAAAGGTGTTCAAATATTAAGTTGTAATCCTTAAGCATGATTTATCAAAGAATTATTCTAAGCATAAAACATCAAACTGATTCACAACTAATTAAGAAAACCATTTTATCCTTTTTTTTATATTTATCCAAGTGAATTAAATAAAGTAAATAATTAAAGAAATTATAAATAAAAATATTACCAATCAAACATGAGTGAATAGATCCTCCATTGCCTCAATCACCAAGAATTTAGCCTCTCATCATGTTATAAAAATACTCAAAAGATTTTATTAATGCTCAAAAGTTGAGTACAAATGATGAAATAAAAAGAAATCGTTTTAAGACCGTCCTTTGCGACACACAGGAAGCGTAGGAAGAACGACACTTCAGAAGTGCTGTAAGCTTGTCGCGGGAAAGGAACTGAGAATTGTCGCAAATATGCGACACTAATCAACGACTTTCCTGGACTGTACAATGTTCTTCGTGTTCTTCCTTTGACAGCAGCAGAACTTTTTCTCTGTCGTCTCTTCTGGTGATTCTCTCGGCTCTAAATCTCTCCCAATCCCGTGCACCCCTTTCCCAAACTGTTTTTCCTTGTATTTATAGTGTTTCGGGACCAAAAATCCCCTCATTTATTCCGTATATTCTCCATTTAATCCGAATATTCCTTGCTTCCCATAATAACGATAATTTCCATTTTTAAGCCCATGCACGCGTTAGATTTGATCCTGCACGCTCTAGTTAGCCTTCTCCATGTCTCAGCACTCTTTCAACGCTAGTAGAACTCCTCCATGCACACAAGAATTTCAATTTTGCTCGTGTTACAGTACACATGCTCTGTTTTGGGTGTGTGAATCATCACGCGTTTTCCAGCCAATTCTGATCGAACCCACTACCCAAAATGTGTTCCTTAACCTATATCACATCTCTCTATCAAATTTCAGCCATTGAGTCGACCCGTAACCCCTTCATTTTTGTGATCAAAATTCTGCCAGTTGAGAATTTCATTTCCCGCCAAAAAACAGTTTTCAAACGAAGAAGAAAGGGTGTCCCCCTATCCTGAACTGGGGTGCGAATAACAGGTGTCCACTGAGGTGCCCCTTAACCGATAGTGATAGTCCGAATAACAATTGTCCTTCAAGGGTGCCCCAGGAAACTTTTCGAGCCGAATTTTCCAAAAATGTTTATTTCCTAAAAATACAAAAAAACACAATATTAGTAAAAAAATAGAGTTCCAACAATACGGACATTGAGGACAAATTAGACACAAAAATGTGTCTATCAAATACCCCCAAACTTATTATTTGCTAGTCCTCGAGCAAATCTAATATAGAAAGTAAAATGACTACACTTAGCACGTGCAGCAAGCCGTTAAACCACTAGGTGGCCCTAGTGGCGGAGTGTTGTCTCCGGAGGGTTTACCAGAGGTGTACCCACAAAACCTTTACTCTAGACCCTAGTATCTACAACGAACCTTGGAAGGCACTAAAGAATCTTCTTGGTTGGCATACTTATTGACTACAAGAGGAAGTACCCTGATGCGAAATTCCAATTGATGTACACGAGTTTGCACTCAAGCATACTAAAATTCATATATAAGTGACAGAGCTCTACTCAGATAGTTGCACTATGGACATCATATTCGGAGTCAAACTAATCACATGGATAGATTAAGAGATGGATATAGAAAAACATAGATGGTTTTGATGTTTACTAAGTGAACGGCGTTTCCCATATCTGTTTGAAGGCCTCCGCCAAAGTGAACCTATCCTAATGGATTGAGATACTAGTCTGACTAATATCAACACACTGGCATATACAAGGGTGCCAGTGGTCGATAACCTAACTCTAGGTCAACACGACTGGCATATACAAGGGTACCAGTGGTCGACTTTATTGAATTTATTCCTTTTGGTCAAATGGTCTGGTCTCAATATTTTTTTTTTTCAACTTTTTGGTAACTACCATTTTTTTTTTCATGGTATCTCAATCACTCTAATTCACCCTAGCTTTGGTAACAACTTGAATCGTGGGCCCCACCTATCACTTAGAGAAACATAGTTTAAAAACAAAATAAAAATAGAAGTGAAAAGGACTCAACGAGATATGGTGCAACTATCATGTTATTTCTAACACCTGAGCTCTGTGCTTTTATGAATAGACTCTATAGATGTTTCCATCTAATCAGATTGGTTCCTCAACTCCTACAACCAAGATGTTTCCATCCACTTAGATTAGTTAGTGCCATCCTGAATACGCATAAATTTCTAGGCTCTGGAGTTTATTTATTGCAACTAAAAGATTTTCCCATACCCCCAAACTTAAATCTAACATTGTCCTCAATGTTTCCAATGATAAAATTAACAGCGAACGAGGAGAAATTGTTACCACTTGAAGCAAAAAGGGTTGAGGAAAGATATTATCGTGTTGCGTGAGATTAGGTTACCTCCCAAGAAGTGCTAAGTTTAAAGTCTTCAGCCAGACATCAAATACCTCAAAAAGGATCTTCACCTTCCAAAGTCATATACCAATAGCCGAAAAAGTTGTGGGTCCATAATACCAAATAGAGCTAACACCAATATGAGACAACTGCACTGGCTCAGAAAAATGAACAGAAGGACCACATCCTCATCTAAGGTTTCTTGAAAGACAACCGGATCTATCCAGAGCCTCCAGTTGGGCTTCATAAGGGTGTCTTGAAAAATAGATTCATCCGAAAAACGGGTTTCTAATATATGGATTTCCTCCTGAACAGTATCAGGCGGATCAGGTTGTGGAGTCTGAATAGACTCAAGCGATACCTCAGATGCACTAGGCTTGAGTCCCAAGTTAGGGACTTCTACTGGGGATAATTGAAAATCTCTACCCCCAAATTTAGGGTAATCACTATTCTCCGTAAGACCTTTAACTATGGCTTGAATTTACGGATCCGGAGAGTATTTAAAATACTCTAGAGCTTCTTCTAGTTCACTACCCCCAAACTTAGGGTTTTGGGTGTCCCTAGATAAACTAGTCAAAATATTCCTAATTTCTAGACCATCCGGTTCCTGAAAAAGGTCAATTGCTTTCTCTGAGTTATAATCAGGTCGTTCATCCTCTAAATTCTTTTGAGGTATACTAGCTATAGGACTTATATGTTTCATATCCTCTATGGTCATCCCTAGAGTTTCCTTATTGTGTTGAAGCATGGTTACTGGCCTAATCTCATGATCACTATCCAAATCGGAAGTTATAGGAAAAATCTCAGATGGGCCTACAAATGCATAATTGGGGTCCAACTTAGGAGGATCTTTAGGCTCTTCGAAATAAGGGATTAAGGTAGATTCGGTAGCTAGTAATGGTTCAAACCTAGATTTCCATCTATCGGTATCTAACATAGGAATAAAATCCAACAGAGCATTTACTTGTTCAATGTTGCTATCATCGTCGAAATCCATGCTAAAACGGGCTAGACAACTCTCTAATGGATCTTCCGATTCGGTGTTTGGTACAGACTTCAGAACTAAGGTTCCTATCATGTTGACCTCTTCAATGCACGTGTCATCTAGATCAGAGGGTAGCTTACTAATATTAAAAATGTTCAGCTCAATAGTCATATTACCAAAAGACAAATTCATAATACCATTTCGACAGTTAATGATCGCATTGGATGTAGCTAAAAATGGGCGACCTAAAATCACTGGTATTTGGTTCTCTGGGTCAGGGATGGGTTGGGTATCTAGGATAACAAAATCCACCGGATATATAAACTTGTCGACCTCTATGAGAACATCCTCGATCACACCACGAGAAATTTTAACGGACCTATCAGCTAACTGAAGTGTCATCTGTGTAGGTTTCATCTCACCAAGTCCTAGCTTAAGGTACACATGGTATGGCAGTAAGTTCACACTGGCTCCTAAGTCAAGCAACGCTTTCTCAACACGGTACTTACCTATTGTACAAGCACTGGTAGGGGACCCTAGGTCTTTATACTTAGGAGTAGTGGTATTCTGAATAATAGAACTCACATGACTAGCTATGGAGGCTTTCTTCTGGACGCTGAGCTTACGCTTTCGCGTACACAAGTCCTTAAGGAACTTGGCATAAGAGGGAATCTGCCTAATTGCATCTAATAACGGAAGGTTGATATTAACCTGCTTAAAAACCTCCAATATATCATTAAAGTTGGACTCCCTCTTAGTCGGAACTAGCAGCTGGGGGAACGGGGCTCTGGGAACAAAGCCGGGCTCATCAGGACCCTCATTGGTCTCTTTGGAGACTCTATCAGTCTTCTCATTTTCTGGCTCATAAGGGTGAACTACAACATGTTCACTATCAGGCATGGCAACCTTATTGTCAACTTTCTTTCCACTCCTAAGGGTTGTAATAGAGTTCACATGATTGTACGATTTCTCTGCTTTAGGATTGGGTTGAGTTTGACTAGGAAACTTACCTTTTTCCCTCAAAGACTCATTTATATGACTAACCTGGGTTTTCAACTCGGAAATAGCCTGAGAGTTATCCTGACCTATTCTCTTATTTTCTTCTATACCTTGAGAAACAGATTGCTGAAACTGCATAGTGTTACGAGTTAACAAAGCAAGAGACTCTTCTAAACTCATAATCATCTTATCCGAAGGGTTCTGAAACTGTGACGGGGCAGAAGGATTCTTAGGATAGCCAAAACCTGGGGGAGCTTGAGAGTTACTAGACTGACCTTGATTCTGGCCCTTAGACCAAGAAAGGTTGGGATGGTTTCTCCAGCCAGGGTTATAGGTTTCTGAATAAGGGTCAAACTTCTGACGGTTATCGAATCTAGTGTTGTTATAAAGAGCATTGGCTTGCTCTTCAACAGTATGGTATTCCCAAAAAGGCTCTATTCTACCACTAGTACCACTAGAATGACCTAATTCCAACGCTTCTAACCTTTTGGCTATGGCTGCTATTTTAGCATCTGACTCATAGGATCCTTCTACCCTATTGACATTTCCTCTACTTATAAGAATTTTTTTCTGGGGTTCCCTATTATTTTCCCATTGTTGGGTCTTATTGCTGATTTCATTCAAAAATGTCATCGCCTCATCAACAATTTTATTCTCAAACCCACCTGTGCATAAGGACTCAACCATGGTCGTTGTTGAATAGTCTAAACCCTCGTAGAGGATCTGAACTAACCTAACCTTCTCTAAACCATGATGAGGACATTGAGAAATTAAGTCATTGAACCTTTCTAAATACCTATATAAAGATTCTCCCTCTTGTTGAGCAAAAGTACAAATTTGTGTCCTAATAGACGATGTTTTGTGCCTTGGGAAAAACTTATGTATAAAGGCAGATGTAAGTTGTTCATAGGTTTCAATTGACTCGGAATCCAAACTATACAGCCAAGATTTGGCTTTATCTTTTAAGGAAAATGGGAATAACCTAAGTTTCAGTGCATCATCACTAAGGTTTTTAATTTTCAGAGTACTACATACTTCCTCAAATTCCCTAACATGAAAATAGGGGTTCTCATTCTCTTTTCCTAAAAAGGTTGGGAGCATCTGTAAAGTCCCAGGTTTGAGTTCATAATTTGCCTCGGTTTCAGCTAACTTGATACAAGACGGACGAGAGGTCCTAGTTGGGTTCAATAAAGCTTTTAAAGTTGCCATTTCTGGCACTACCAAAGGACTAGGAGAAATTTCTTCACAAAGACGCAGATTCTCAAAACTGAAGTTTCCAAGAACAGGGCTCTCTAAAGAAGAGTCTTCGAGCTCCCCGCCTCCACAAGAAGAACTACTAGGTTTATCACTAATCAGACGACCTAGAGTATCTATTTTCCAAGCCCTATTAACAAAATCGGGCATACACTAAAAAAAATCAAAAAGAAATAAAAATCCTAACAGGAAGGTTCTAGCAATCACACAGCAGGCTGAGTCGACTTTACCACAGCAAACCTAGAGATTTCTAGCAAACAACAAGCATGATGGCTCACTTAGATTGTTTCTAGACTAGCTTCTATATCTCGAAACGGAATTCGTTACAATTTAAGCGAACCCCTCTGGAATCAATCTGAGTCAAAGTAAGTTGAATCGAGGCGAGGGAAGCTTAGTGGAGCTTTGATACCCAAGGCCTCACCGCAGTACAAGGCGGCGCAGTCACGCATTCAACTCACAAAAACCGTCATGAACTTCGAAGTATGCTAAAATAATGACCAATATCCTTCGAAAATTTTTCCTAACAAGCTCGATACCCTATAGGTCTCTTTCTAATCAGATTTTAAAGCTTGGGTTCGCGTTAGGTTTTGTTCTCCTAAAGCGGGCAAGAAGGGAGCGGTGATGAAATCCGAACCCTTATCTCGTTTAGGCCAGGCCTTGCCCTTTACTAGGAAAATAAAGACAGTCCAAATTCGTCCTCAATCAATGATCACCTTAAGGAATACAGTAACTCGCTTACAGGAGATTCGCGAGTGTTTCGATTGGACTTACCTCCCGTACCAGTCGGGGGATGAACCGTTGTCGTCGACTCGGTCCACGACTCCAAAGTCCTTCCCTGCACACAGTTTGTATTTAACTACCCTTCCGTAGGGTTTTTAAAAAAAAATAATAATAATAAAGTCCAAGAGTCCAGTCCAAAGTCCAAATAAAGTAAAGTGCAAAAGAAAAAGAAAAATAACCTAAAAAAAAAAATCTCTCTTTTTTTTCCTCTCTTTTCTATATATAAAACAAAAAAACAAAAAAAATCCTCTTTCGCTCCTTTCGCTTTAAGCTTTTCCTTCCAAGGTCCTTAGTACTCCACTTCGAACCTGCAAATCAAAGACAAAAAGAAACGTAAAAAGGAAAAAAAATAATAAACCTAAAAAAAAAATCTACCTAAGCACAGGTCCACGTCGGCGGCGCCAAAAATTTGATGTTTTTTCAAAAGTTGTTGTAGATAGTGGTAAAAGGGGTTCTTTTCGAACTTGTGAAGGTAACTCTTTTTTTTTTAAGATTTAAAAAAATAAATAAATGAAGGAAATTAATAGTAATGTCAATATTTTAGAAAGATTAAGGCTCAGGATTCACTATTACTTCAAGTTGATTGGTTATAAATAATATTTCAGAAATTATTATTAAGCTCTTTTTCTTATTAAATCACTTTTTAATTTAAAAGGTGTCCAAATATTAAGTTGTAATCCTTAAGCATTGATTTATCAAAGAATTATTCTAAGCATAAAACATCAAACTGATTCACAACTAATTAAGAAAACCATTTTATCCTTTTTTTTTATATTTATCCAAGTGAATTAAATAAAGTAAATAATTAAAGAAATTATAAATAAAAATATTACCAATCAAACATGAGTGAATAGATCCTCCATTTCCTCAATCACCAAGAATTTAGCCTCTCATCATGTTGGAAAAATACTCAAAAGATTTTATTAATGCTCAAAAGTTGAGTACAAATGATGAAATAAAAAGAAATCGTTTTAAGACTGTCCTTTGCGACACACAGGAAGCGTAGGGAAGAACGACACTTCAGAAGTGCTGTAAGCTCGTCGCGGGAAAGGAACTGAGAATTGTCGCAAATATGCGACACTAATCAACGACTTTCCTGGACTGTACAATGTTCTTCGTGTTCTTCCTTTGACAACAGCAGAACTTTTTCTCTGTCGACTCTTCTGGTGATTCTCTCGGCTCTAAATCTCTCCCAATCCCGTGCTCCCCTTTCCCAAACTGTTTTGCCTTGTATTTATAGTGTTTCAGGACCAAAAATCCCCTCATTTATTGCGTATATTCTCCATTTAATCCGAATATTCCTTGCTGCCCATAATAACGATAATTTCCATTTTTAAGCCCATGCACGCGTTAGATTTGATCCTGCACGCTCTAGTTAGCCTTCTCCACGTCTCAGCACTCTTTCAACGCTAGTAGAACTCCTCCATGCACACAAGAACTTCAATTTTGCTCGTGTTACAGTACACGTGCTCTGTTTTGGTTGTGTGAATCATCACGCGTTTTCCAGCCAATTCCGATCGAACCCACTGCCCAAAATGTGTTCCTTAACCTATATCACATCTCTCTATCAAATTTCAGCCATTGAATCGACCCGTAACCCCTTCATTTTTGTGATCAAACTTCTGCCAGTTGAGAATTTCATTTCCCGCCAAAAAACAGTTTTCAAACGAAGAAGAAAGGGTGTCCCCCTATCCTGAACTGGGGTGCGAATAGCAGGTGTCCACTGAGGTGCCCCTTAACCGACAGTGAGAGTCCTAATAACAATTGTCCTTCAAGGGTGCCCCGGGAAACTTTTCGAGCCGAATTTTCCAAAAATGTTTATTTCCTAAAAATACAAAAAAACACAATATTAGTACAAAAATAGAGTTCCAATAATACGGACATTGAGGACAAATTAGACACAAAAATGCGTCTAAATTAATGTACGAGGTATGTCGGCATGGTGGAGGAAGAAAAGAAACTAAATATCTTTTGCAACTAAAGAAGATTGATTTTGAGCATAATATATACTACACCAAATTAATACATGACATCTGTTTTGGAATTGAGATAATGACAAAATGAGTACTTACCTCGTACATAAGATCAGTATGTGCTCATATAATATCTTTATTAGGTGATATTGTGTATTCTTAGACAAGTGGCACACTCCCATTGGACATGACATGTGGAAGAGAATTAAAAGAGGAAGGTTAGATTTTGTTGAAATCTATATATTGATGTCGAGAACAGGAAACCAGGGGGTCGGCCATAGTGCCGCAACTAGAGAAGGGTTTTGAAGTTTTGTTTTCTATTCTTCGTTTTTATTAGCTAGAGTTTGATTTATTTATATTGATTTATGGTTTTTTGAGAAAACCATGTCTAGCTAATCCATGTTAGGGTGAACGGATGAAGTTTTAGGTGATTTATTTTATGTTCTTGAATAAAGTTTCTACCAATTGAACTTAATGATAATGTTTGTGATTCTCTTTCAATGTTTCACCTTCTAGCTATATTTTTCATGTTCTATACCATGTATAGTCCATACTTAGATTAGTAGAAGAACTCATTGAACCTTTGGAATAATTGAATTATGAATTTCATTTGACTATTTATGCCATATATATCTAGTGCTTAAGAATTCTACATTAAGGTGACAACAAACTACCATTTTGAAAATGATAATTCTTGTCAATGATTCTTAGTGAAATATCTTCCGTGTACTAGTAGCTAGGTTTGCTATTTTACATGAGTAAATTAGAGATTTTTGTGATTGAATACAAATAACTTTCCTACAACGGATTCCCGAAACCTTAACACTTTCACATCTTTGGTTACATTTTTATTATTTTGCTATCATTTTGTCCGAATTTCTGAAAACTCTCAAAAGCATCATATTTGATTACTTAGTTTTTTTGGTATTAGTTGGTAGAGTATTTCACACTCCTCGTGGGAACGACCTGTACTTGCCATTGTCTAATAGTTAGACGCTGTGCACTTGCAGTATATTATTGTAGGTTTCCGAGCCTACCAGGTTCGCGGACTTGAAGTACTGGAAAGAGTTTTCAAACTCCGTCAGAAATTCTCGGGTTTGAGAGATTCTCTGGTTCGTGGACTGGGTTCGCGGACTTGGCTCACGCAAGACAGTTATATAACTCAGCAGAAATTCTCGGGTTTGAGAACTTCGGCAGTTCGCGGACTGAGTTCGCGGACTTGGCTATTAGCCGATTTCCAGCATGGGACTTATGCACATATGTGTTTCGATAACATACTTATGTCCACTATGGTTATGTAATATAAACTCTCATTCCAATCACCGAAACATTTTTAGAGGACGTTATACAGTTGTTACACTATTTCTCGTCAAAGCAATTTTCAAGATGATTGAAACAAACATGACTTGTGTCACTAGGTAAAGAAAAACATGGTCGAAGCGTAACGCTTACCAACACATATTTCGAGATATAGATAGGCTAGGTATACTCGGCTCGAAATATCAAATGTGTATAATATAAGTCTATATATATAGCATACGACTTTTGTCTCAAGAAGTAGGAGATAGAATAGATAGACTTTTGAGTAACAGATAAGTTCAAGTCTTCACATACCTTTTTGTCGAGCAGTTCCACCGGTTCCTTGAGTAGTTCTTCCACTTTTATGATGAATCGCCATGAAGTCCTTGAGCTCAACTACACTTACTATCCTAGTACGAGACTTATCTATAATAGACTAGAAATCAAGACTTATAGTTTTGATCACTAACATTGACAAACATGCTTGATATAGCAACGCATGCGAGTTTGATCGAGCAGTGCTCTAACAATAAGTACTTACATACCTCGGCAATTTTCTCTGCGAGTTTAAGCTTGGTAGCTAGACGATCTGCTCGTCGTTGAAGCTTGTTGACATATCTCATCTTGTGTTTGTGCTTGAAACACTTTGAAAGCTGATGATTTTTCAAAAGTTGTTGTAGTGATAGTGGTAAAAAGATTCGTTTCAGATTTATGAAGGAAATAATTTGTAGATTTAATAAAAATAAAGCAAATTAATTTTCAAAGAGTGATGTCAAGATTTAAAATGGACTAAGGCTCCGGATTCACTATTACTTCAAGTTGATTGGTTACAAAAATATTTCATAATTATAATCTAGCTCTTTTTCCATTAAATCACTTATTAATCTATAAGGTGTCCAAATATTAAATTGTAATCCTTAAGCATGATTTATCAAAGAATTAATTCTAAGCATAAAACATCAAACTGATTCACAACTAATTAAGAAAACCATTTTATCTCTTTTTTTTATTGATCCAAGTGAATTAAATAAAATAAATAATTAAGAAATTATAAAAAGAATTTACTAATCAAACATGAGTGAATAGCTCCTCCGTCGCCTCAGTCACCAGGTATTTTAGCCGCTCATCATGTTGGAAAACCTCTCAAAATATTTCATTGATGCTCACAAGTGTTTTACAAATGATGAAAAGGAAAATAATTGAGTAAATCGGGTGTTTGCAACACTTATAATTGTTGCAGAACACTGTTACAGAAACGATAGAAATAAACTGCTGCTGACGGTAATTCTAAGACCCTCACGTGTTAGTCGTTATCACAGTTGAAGAACGACTTCCCTGGTCTGTCCGTTCTTCGTGTTCTTCAATGGCAGCAGCAGCAGCAGAAACTTTCCTGTAACTTGATTTTCTCGCTCTGTTAATGCTCTATACTTCTCCCAAACTCTCCATACCCTCTATGCTAACCCAAGAGTTATATTTATACACCTTTGGACCAAGAATAACTTCTTATTAATCCAAAAAATCTTCCCATTACTCGGCAGTGAATGAAAATATTCCCAAGAAATTTTCTTTCCATGCACGCGTCTGCTGGCTTGTTTTAACCTCTCCAAAATCTTCATAGGATGTACCCAAATCAAACAGAATATCTTCTTACCCATCTGGTCACGTAACTTCCATAATTGGAACCAAACAAGACCCGTAATAACTCGTGGCTCTGTTTTGCCGAGAACAAATTATCCAGCCCAATCTGCTTCGTGAAATCACTTGCACTAGCCATGTTTAGCTTAATCACGTTTAGCCCAGCTGTTTCTAGCGATTGAATCTCTTCAAATCTGCTCCAAAATTCGAGTCCAAAATTATCCACTGAATATGCATGAAATAACCAGTTTTCCCGCCAAAATTATGTTTCGAATTTGGTAAGAAAATTGACCTTCCCCTAATCCAGTTATGGTGTCCTTTTAGCACATGCCCCTCATGGGGTGCCCCTTATCCAAAGTGAGAGTACGAATAACACTTGTCCTCCTGGGAGCTTTTACCAACTTTTCGAGCCGAATTTTCCAAAAAATGTTTATTTTCCAAAGGTGCCTACAAACATATAAAACACCAAAATTAGTACAAACTCGAGTGCCAACAATATACAATATTGAGATCAAATTAGACACAAAAATGTGTCTATCAAATACCCCCAACCTTATTATTTGCTAGTCCTCGAGAAAATCTAATCTAGAAAGTAAAATGACTACACTTAGCACGTGCAACAAGCCGGTAAACCACTAGGTGGCCCTAGTGGCGGAGTGTTGTCTCCGGAGGGTTTACCAGAGGTGTACCCACAAAACCTTTACTCCAGACCCTAGCTATCTACAATGAACCTTGGAAGGCACTAAAGAATCTCCTTGGTTGGCATACAATCATTGACTATAGGAGGAAGTACCCTGATGCGAAATTCCAATTGCTGTACACGAGTTTGCACTCAAGCATCTTAAAATTCATATAAAGTGACAGAGCTCTACTCAGATAGTTGCACTATGGACATCATATTCGGAGTCAAACTAATCATATGGATAGAAAAAGGAGATGGAAATAGAAAAATTTAGATGGTTTTGATGTTAACCAAATGATCGATGTTTCACATATCTGTCTGAAGGCCACTGCCAGAATGAACCTATCCTAATGGACTGAGATACCGGTCTGACTAATATAAACACAACTGGCATATACAAGGGAACCAGTGGTCAATAACTTAAATCTAGATCAACAAACTGACAAATACAAGGGAACCAGCAGTTGACTACACAGAACAATAACCATTTTTTTTTTAGCTTAACAACATGAATAGATCTTTTTGATCCAAGCGCATGCTTCTTGTCAGCAGATTACACGATAGTTCCCATGGGTCCTGCATTCCACGCTTGCTTAGGAGACGGAAACAGGGAGAACACACGCATATTGCTATCCAAGTGTTAATACTTATTCCGATTGGTCTAACTGGTCCGGTCTTTTTTTTTTTTTTAGTAACTCAGTCACTCTAATTCACCCTAGCAGTGGTAACAACTTGAATCGTGTGCCCCACCTAATCACTTAGAGAAACATAGTTTAAAATGAAAAAATAAAATAAAAAAAAAAAGAAATGAAAAGGACTCAACGAGATATGGTGCAACTATCATATTATTTCTAACACCTGAGCTCTGTGCTTTTATGAATAGACTCTATAGATGTTTCCATCTAATCAGATTGGTTCCTCAACTCCTACAACCAAGATGCTTCCATCCACTTAGATTAGTTAGTGCCATCCTGAATACACATAAATTTCTAGGCTCTGGAGTTTATTTATTGCAACTAAAAGCTAACAAAAAGTTTCTTCCCCACCCCCAAACTTAAATCTAACATTGTCCTCAATGTTTCTAATTAAAGAGCAGTACCAAAAGTAAAATAACACGAGGAGAAGTTGGAAAGATAGTACCTGGGTGAAGAAAATCAAAAACTAATATACAACATACAACTGCCTCGATGGTCAATCAAGGGTAAACAGGGTCCTCCAGAGGGACCTCCTCAACATCACCTGTAGGAAAGGGCTCTAAAAAGGGTTTCAATCTCTGACCGTTAACCTTCGAAGAACTACTACCATCCGGTGTCTCGATATCGACAGTTCCATGAGGAAAAACAGTGCGAACAATAAAAGGACCCATCCACCGAGAACGTAACTTCCCAGGGAAAAGATGCAAGCGGGTATCATACAGAAGAACTTTTTGACCTGAAGAAAATGACTTCCGTAAAATGTTTCTATCATGCACAAGTTTCATTTTGTTCTTATACTCCTTCGCACTATCGTAAGCATCTACACGAATCTCGTCCAACTCATTGAGCTGGAGTTTCCTATGGGCTCCTGCCTCGTCAAGTGAAAAATTTAGCTGCTTAACATCCCAATAAGCTCTATGTTCTAACTCAACAGGTAAGTGACATGCCTTGCCATAAACAAGCCGATAAGGCGACATTCCAATGGGGATCTTAAACGCAGTACGGTAAGCCTATAAGGCATCAGTAAGCTGTACTGTACTAGTACGATTAATAATTCAGAGAACCAGAAATTGATCGAACTGAGTAACTCTGCCATAGCATCCTCTATTTACTTCAATAAATTCATCACTGCTCACAGGAAGTTCATTACAGCTTAATAAAGAAAACCGAAAAGAATTGGAATCCTAAGCTAGAACAAATGAGGACTCAACACCTGTCCACTTAACAACTACCAATCAGGGCTTAGGATAAAGGCAGACACGGAAATATTTGGGCACCCACAGTACAGGCATCCAACAATACTAGGCACATGACAAACACTCCCCCCATGAGAAAAACCTTGTCCTCAAGGTTTGAACTGTGGAAAATGATGAGCTATGTGTTTAGAGTCTTCCCAAGTAGCATCAGCCTCAGTAGAATTTGTCCATTTGATCAACAATTGTGGAACAGAAACCCCTCCTCTGATGACAGTCCTTTTGTCTAAAACAACTGCAGGGATTACCAAAATTTGGCCATCTGTGTCAAGAGTAGGCAGTGTAGGGAGATGAGTTGCGGAGTTACCCAGTTTCTTCTTAAGTTGGGATACATGAAAGACAGGATGGGTTCTTGCGTCAGGTGGAAGATCTAGCCTGTAAGCTACAGTGCCAATTTTCTGTAGGATGGTGAAGGGGCCATAAAACCTCGCCGCTAGCTTCAAGTTCCTTCTGAGGGCAACAGAAGCTTGCCTATATGGTTGCAGCTTGAGGTAAACCTTGTCGCCTACCTGAAACACTCTTTCAGTCCTCTTCAAGTCCGCAAAAAACTTCATTCTATCTTGAGCAGTGTGGAGGTTTTCCTTGAGAAGTGAAAGAATATCAGCGCGTTGCTTCATATAATCTGCTACATCAGTGATTGTAGAAGTGGCAGAAGAAGGAAAAGCCAAGTGTGGAGCTACATAACCATACAAAGCCTGGAAGGGACTCATTTTCAAGCTTGTGTGGAAGGTGGAGTTGTACCACCATTCTGCCAAGGGAAGCCAGCTGTGCCATTTTTTGGGTTGGTGACTGCACATGCACCGTAAGTATGTTTCCAGACAATAGTTGACCCGCTCAGTCTTCCCATCAGTTTGGGGGTGATAAGCCGTACTCAAATTTAGCTGAGTCCCTAGAGATTTGAAGAGGTCCTGCCAAAAGTGACTTGTGAAGATCTTGTCTCTATCGGATGTAATGGAAGCCGGTAAGCCATGGAGCTTGAACACAATGGAGATGAACTCTCTAGCTACAGAAGAAGCTGTGTAGGGGTGATGCAGACCAATGAAATGGCTGTACTTGGTCAATCTGTCAACAACCACTAATATGACAGACTTCCGTTCACTCATTGGTAGACCCTCAATGAAATCCATTGATATATGCTGCCAGGCATGATCTGGAATGGGTAAGGGCTGGAGTAGTCCAGCATTGAAATTGTGATCCACCTTGTGTCTTTGACATATATCACAGGAGGAAACAAAGGACAAAATCTCCCTTTTCATAGCAGGCCAGAAGAAATGGGCTTTAGCTCTATGGTAAGTTGCTTGCATACCTGAGTGACCTCCTACAGCTGAGGCATGCAGAGACTCCAAAATGTGAGACCGTGTGTTTGCTGAGCTGCCCACATATAATCTTGCTTTGTATCTCAAGATGCCATCCTTGTACGAGTAGTTAGGATGTGCCTCCGGGGTGAGAATCAGCTGAGTAATAATATTTTGTACCTTGGGGTCAGAGACATAGCTTGCAAGAATGTCCTGAGTCCAAGTTGGAGTGGATGCTGTAAGGGATTGGAATTGTAAAGTGTCGTGCTGTCTCCTTGAAAGTGCATCAGCCACTCTGTTTTCCGAACCCTTTTTGTAGTGGATGACATAGTCAAAGCCTAGTAACTTGATGAGCCATTTTTGTTGCAGCATGGTGGAAATTTTCTGCTCCAAAAGATATTGTATACTCTGGTGATCAGTTTTGATGATAAATTGAGAGCCCTGAAGATATTGTTTCCATCTTGTTACAGCCTGCACAATTGCCAAGATCTCTTTTTCATAAGTAGATAAGGTTACAGCTCTTGGACCAAGGGGTTTGCTGTAAAAGGCAATAGCTCTTTGATCTTGCATGAGTACAGCTCCAATCCCTGAGTCACATGCATCAGTTTCCAAGGTAAACTGTTTGTTTAAATCAGGTAGTGCAAGTACAGGTGTAGTGGTCATAGCCAATTTGAGAGCATTAAAAGCAGTCGTGGCAGCAGGAGACCAATGAAAGGAGTTCTTCCTCAGTAAATCAGTTAAGGGTCTGCTGATGATACCATAATTCTTCACAAACTTCCTATAGTATCCAGTAAGACCCAAAAACCCTCTCAGCCCTGTAATGTTGGTGGGCACAAGCCAATCCACCATGGCTGAGATTTTGGCTGGGTCATCCATAACTCCATTGCCTGTAATAATGTGGCCTAAGTATTCAATCTCAGGCTGCCCAAATGAGCATTTAGAAAAGTTGGCAGTTAACTGGTTTGCCCTGAGAATGTCCAATGTGGTTTGGAGGTGAATTAAGTGAGAATCCATGGTTGGACTGTAAACCAATATATCATCAAAAAACACCAGTATAAATGATCTGAGGTGATCTTGAAAAATGTGATTCATAAGAGCTTGAAATGTAGCAGGAGCATTAGTGAGGCCAAATGGCATAACCTTGAATTCAAAATGCCCATGGTGAGTCCTGAAGGCAGTCTTGTGTATATCAGAAGGGGAGACTCTAATTTGATGATAACCTGACTTAAGATCAAGCTTGGTAAAAAATTTGGAACCATGCAGTTCATCTAGGAGCTCATCAATGACTGGAATGGGAAATTTATCCTTGATGGTGAGACTGTTGAGTTTCCTATAGTCTACACAGAACCTCCAAGAGTTGTCTTTCTTCTTGACAAGGAGAATAGGAGATGCAAAAGGGATGTTACTTGGTTGAATTATACCAGTCTGCAACATTTCCTTGACTAAGCTTTCTACCACTGCCTTCTGCAAATAGGGGGATCTGTAAGGCCTGAGGTTAACTGGTTCTGAGTTTGGTTTCAATGGTATTTTATGGTCTAGGGCCCTTGTAGTAGGAAGTTTTGTTGGCACATCAAAGACATCCTTGTATTGAGTTAACAAGGAAGAAATTTGGGGTGGTGGTGAAGGAGGAGGTTGGGAAGAGATGGAGAATAATTGGCCTACCAACCCATGTGAGTGTTTTTGAAGGAATTTCCTAACTGTTGAACCACTCATCATGTTCAGAGAAGATTTTTGTGGAGCTCCAGTAAGAGTGATCTTCCTACCCTTATATGTGAATGTAATACAGAGCTTGGAAAGATTGAATAAGACATCACCCAAATTTCTGAGCCAGTCAGCCCCCAAAACAATGTCACAACCCCCCAATGGAATTAGTCGTAAGTCCCCACAAAATTTATGTCCCTGCATTGACCAATTAAGTTGAGAACATATACCTGAGCTTATTGTTTTCTCTCCATTGACCACAGTCACTAGTAAGCTAGCAGTGTGGGTCACTGGACATTGGAGTTCCTTTGCCAGAGCACTGTCAATGAAACTGTTAGTGCTACCTGTATCAATGAGGATAGAGATGGGATTCTTGTGCAGTATACCAGGAATTCTAATGGTATCAGCCGATACAGTCCCTGTCAGGGCATGCAAGGAGATCTCCATATCACTTTCTACAGCAGGCGCTTCCTCTGTGTCCATAATTAACTCATCCTCTTGCTCTGAACTGCATGAAGGTTCTTCACCAATCAGAACACAAAGATATTGTTTCTTGCAAATGTGACCTCGTCTATAATAATCATCACAATTGAAACATAAGCCTTGGGCCTTCCTGGCTTGCACTTGTTCAGGTGTAAGTTTTTTAAGTGGAATGATGGTATTAGACGTTGGAACTGGTGGAGTAGGAGCTGGGTGAGGAGGTGGCGTTGAGGTGAAGGAGGCTGAAGTGAAGGGCCTGCTAGAATTAATGGGTGTATGAATTTGTTTTTGTGGGTACTTGGTCACCCTATGCTGTAAGCTCAGTGTTTGTTCTTGCATTCTAGCAAGGGAAAAAGCATTTAACAATGTCTGTGGGTTAAACATTAGTACTGAACCCCTTAGTTCTTCCTTCAGGCCACCAATGAAACTAGCTACAAAGTAAGTTTCAGGGAAGTGTGGGTGAACACTCAATAACAATGCCTTCAAATATTCAAATTCTTCAAAATAAGCCTCAACTGTAGTCAACTGAACCAACTTATTGAATAAACCCACAATATTATCATGAGCTGGGTTCTCAAAACGAGCACAAATATTTTCACAAAAGCAAGTCCAAGAAATATGGGGTTGGGTAATACAGAGATTGGCATACCACTTAGTTGCTTTGCCATCCAGATGAATAACAACCATTCGTGTTCGATTGACGTCTGGAACGCCTTGCATCTGAAAATAATACTCACGTTTCTGTATCCAACTTTTTGGGTTCTCTCCGTCGAATCTAGGGAAATCGAGCTTAGGAATACGATTAATTGAGTGAGGGTTACGAATGTTGGTGTGAGCAAAAAAATCGTTACCTTCAGTATGAGCATAACCACCTGTAGAACCTTCTGCTTCCCCCGGATCTGGATTGTGAGAAAAAAATTTTGTCAGCTGAGATCTCAAAGTCTTCTCGAATTCAGATCGAAGAGACTGTATACTCTTTTCAACCTCCATCTTCACTGTTTGTACATCCTCCTTTGTTGTATTGAGCTGTAAGGCTAGCTGATTAACCTTTTGATGTAAGGAATCGATTTCTCCCTGTTGTCTATTGTTAGTATCCTGTAATTATCTGCACGTCGGAGCAACCATTGTAATTGATAGGAAGGAACGACTCTAGATACCAATTGTACTGTACTAGTACGATTAATAATTCAGAGAACCGGAAATTGATCGAACTGAGTAACTCTGCCGTAGCAGCCTCTATTTACTTCAATAAATTCATCACTGCTCACAAGAAGTTCATTACAGCTTAATAAAGCAAACCGAAAAGAATTGGAATCCTAAGATAGAACAAATGAGGACTCAACACCTGTCCACTTAACAACTACCAATCAGAGCTTAGGATAAAGGCAGACACGGGAATATTGGGGCACCCACAATACATGCATCCAACAATACTAGGCACATGACATAAGCCTAGACGACCAGTCTTTCCGATTAGGATTAACTGTTTTCTCTAATATACGTTTTATCTCCCTATTGGAAACCTCTACCTGACCACTAGTCTGTGGATGATACGGGGTAGCTATCTTATGTGTAATACCATATTTCTTCATCAGAAGCTTAAAAGGCCCATTACAAAAGTGCGACCCTCCATCACTAATTATAGCTCGTGGTGTACCAAAACGTGTAAGTATATTATTTTTCAAGAACTCAATCACAACCCTATGGTCATTGGTTTTACACGCAACCGCCTCAATCCACTTAGAGACATAGTCTACGATGACAAGGATGTATAGGTTACCAAAAGAATTAGGAAACGGACCCATAAAGTCAATACCCCACACATCAAAGACCTCAACAATTAAAATAGGGTTCAAGGGCATCATGTTCCTACGGGAAATGGTTCCTAATTTCTGGCATCGTTCACAAGTAACGCAGTAACTGTGGGAGTCTTTAAACAACGAAGGCCAATATAATCCACACTGCAATATCTTAGCAGCAGTTTTCTTAGCACTAAAGTGACCCCCACAAGCATGATCATGACAAAAGGAAATAATACTGGACTGGTCACTCTCAGGTATACATCTCCTAATAATCTGGTCTGGACAATACTTAAACAAATAAGGATCATCCCAAAAAAAGTGCTTAACCTCAGCTAAAAATCTAGAACGATCTTGTTTACCCCAATGTTGGGGCATTCGACCAGTAACAAGATAGTTCACTATATTCGCATACCAAGGTAATTGGGTACCAAAGAATAATTGTTCATCAGGAAAGCTATCCCTTATGGGAAGGGAATCATCTGGGAAACTAACAACTAGCCTAGACAAGTGATCTGCTACAACATTTTCGGCACCCTTTTTGTCTCTAATGTCTGGAGAAAACTCTTGAACAACAGAATCCACCTAATCAATCTAGGTTTAGTATCCTTCTTAGACAAAAGATATTTTAAAGCAGCATGATCAGTATATATGATGATCTTAGAACCTAAGAGATAGGGTCTAAACTTGTCTAAGGCAAACACAATGGCTAATAGTTCCTTCTCGGTAGTGGTATAGTTCAACTGGGCATCATTCAGAGTTTTGCTAGCATAGTAAATCACATGAAGTAACTTAATTTCTCGCTGACCTAGCACAACACCAATAGCATAATCTGAAGCATCACACATGATCTCAAAGGGTAGGTTCCAGTTGGGTGCCTGGACTATGGGGGCGGTAGTGAGTAATGACTTAAGCTTCTCAAAAGCCTCTAAACAAGCATCATCAAAGACAAACTTAACATCTTTTGCAAGCAAATTGCAAAGAGGTCTAGACATCAAGCTAAAATCCTTAATGAAACGACGATAAAAACCAGCATGCCCTAAGAATGACCTAATATCTCTTACGGCTTTTGGGATAGGTAAAGTTTTAATAAGGTCAACTTTGTCTCTATCTACCTCTATACCCTTTGAAGATACAATATGCCCTAGAACAATTCCTGAACGAACCATAAAGTGACATTTCTCCCAATTAAGCACTAAATTCTTTTCCTTACACCTAGTCAAAACTAATGACAAATGATGCAAGCACTCATCGAAAGACGAACCAAACATTGAAAAATCATCCATAAAGACCTCTAAGAACCGTTCTACCATGTCAGAAAATATGCTCATCATGCAACGTTGAAAATTCGCAGGGGTATTACATAGCCCGAAAGGCATGCGTCTATACGCAAAGGTACCAAAGGGACAGGTAAAAGTGGTTTTCTCCTGGTCTTTTGGGGAAAGAACGATCTGATTATATCCAGAGTAGCCATCTAAAAAGCAGTAGTGACTATGTCTAGCTAATATCTCTAGCATCTGGTCGATGAAGGGAAGGGGAAAGTGGTCCTTCCTAGTGACCTTGTTCAATTTCCTATAGTCAATACAAACACGCCAACCCGTGGTCACTCGGGTCGGGATTAACTCATTGTTATCATTCTGGACTACAGTAATACCAAATTTCTTGGGAACAACCTGAACGGGGCTGACCCACTTACTGTCTGAAATAGGGTAGATAATGCCTGCATCTAATAGCTTAAGAAACTCAGTTCGAACTACTTCTTTCATATTGGGGTTTAGTCGACGTTGCATCTCCCTAGAAGGTTTGGTGTCTTCCTCTAAATAGATCTGATGCATACAAACAGTAGGACTTATACCCTTAATGTCTGCTATGGTCCACCCTAAAGCTTCCTTGTTGTTTTGAAGGACGGTTACTAGCCTACTTTTCTGATCTCTATCCAAGTCGGAAGAAACAATCACAGGTAAAGTCTCAGACGGGCCTAAAAACACATACTTCAGGGTATCTGGCAATGGTTTTAGGTCCAACTTAGGAGACTCTTCTAAACAAGGAACTAGGGTAGACTTAGAAACTGGTAGTGGTTCGAACTTAGGTTTCCATCCATTACTAGTATCTAACAAAGGGGTTGAATCTAAAAAAGCATTCACCTCATTAATCACCTTATCATCATCAAAATCAATCCCAAAGTGAGCTAGGCATTTCTCTAATGGATCTTCTAACAAAGTGTTTGGTAATGACTCCTCGAATAATGTTCCTATCATGTTCACCTCTTCTATATTCGAGTCATCTAGTTCAGAGGGTAGCTTACTAATATTAAAAATGTTCAGCTCAATAGTCATATTACCAAAAGACAAATTCATAATACCATTTCGACAGTTAATGATCGCATTGGATGTAGCTAAAAACGGGAGACCTAAAATCACTGGTATTTGGTTCTCTGGGTCAGGGACAGGTTGGGTATCTAGGATAACAAAATCCACCGGATATATAAACTTGTCGACCTCTATGAGAACATCCTCGATCACACCACGAGGAATTTTAACGGACCTATCAGCTAACTGAAGTGTCATCTGTGTAGGTTTCATCTCACCAAGTCCTAGTTTAAGGTACACATGGTATGGCAGTAAGTTCACACTGGCTCCTAAGTCAAGCAACGCTTTCTCAACACGGTACTTACCTATTGTACAAGCAGTGGTAGGGGACCCTGGGTCTTTATACTTAGGAGTAGTGGTATTATGAATAATAGAACTCACATGACTAGCTATGAAGGCTTTCTTCTGGACACTGAGCTTACGCTTTCGCGTACACAAGTCCTTAAGGAACTTGGCATAAGAGGGAATCTGCCTAATTGCATCTAATAATGGAAGGTTGATATTAACCTGCTTAAAAACCTCCAATATATCATTAAAGTTGGACTCCATCTTAGTCGGAACTAGCAGCTGGGGGAACGGGACTCTGGGAACAAAGCCAGGCTCATCAGGACCCTCATTGGTCTCTTTGGAGACTCTATCAGTCTCCTCATTTTCTGGATCATAAGGGTGAACTACAGCATGTTCACTTTCAGGTATGTCGACCTTATTATCAACTTTCTTTCCACTCCTAAGGGTTGTAACAGAGTTCACATGATTGTACGATTTCTCTCCTCTAGGGTTAGGATCAGTATGACTAGGGAACCTTCCTTCTTCTCTCTCATTGATAAACTTAGCTATTTGGCCGACTTGAAGCTCTAATTTAGCAAAAGACTGGGCACTATTCTTAAAATTCTGTTTGGCTTCCTCTTGAAAATTACCCTGGCTTTTTACTAACATTTCCTGGCTTTGTGATAGCATCTCCTGGATCTTCCTTAGTATACTAAGGGTTTCCTCTAAGCTAGTTATTCTATTCTCAGATGGGTTCTGGGTCTGACCTGAAGAGTTCTTAGTATAACCAAAACCTGGGGGAGGCTGAGAATTACTAGACTGTCCTTGATTCTGGCCCTTAGACCAAGAGAAATTAGGATGGTTTCTCCAACCAGGGTTGTATATCTCTGAGTAGGGGTCAAACTTCTGACGGTTTTCAAACCTAGCATTGTTATAGACAGCATGAGCTTGCTCTTCACTAACCTGATCTTCCCAGAATGAGTTACCGGGCTCTATTCCACAACTAGAGACTTGAGAGGCTCTATTAGGTTCAACAAGGGACTTATTTTTAGATTGACCCATTTCCAATGCTTCTAACCTTCTAGATAAAGCAACAAACTTAGCATCTGACGCAAAACTCGTATCTACCATATTGGTGCTACTTATATTGACCAAGAGTCTTTTAGGGGGTTCAACACAAGACTCCAACTGTTGGGATTTTTCAGCGATAGCTCCTAAGAAGGTAAAAGCATCATCAGCATTTTTACTAGTGAACTCACCAGCGCACATAGACCCGACCATGGCTTTGGTCGAATAGTCTAAACCATCATAAATAATCTCTACAAGTTTCATCTTATCAAATCCATGGTGAGGACACTGGGATAGGAGATCCTTGAATCTCTCTAAAAACCTATAAAGAAACTCTCCCTCTTGTTGCTGGCTAGCACTAATTTTCTTCCTAACAGCTGCAGTTTTATGCTTAGGGTAGAATTTCATATAGAAAGCAGCAATAAATCCTGCCATGTTTCAATGGATTCAGATGGTAGGTTGTTCAGCCAGGTCTTGGCTTTATCTCTCAAGGAAAAGGGAAACATCTTAAGTTTCAAGACTTCATCAGTAAGGTCTTTTATTCTAATTGTCCCACAAATTTCCTCAAAGTCCCTAATATGGAAATAAGGGTTCTCATCATCTTTTCCTAAGAATATAGGGATCATCTGAAGAATACTAGGTTTTATATCGAAATTAGCCGTATTGGCTGGCAATTTAATGCACGAAGCTCGGTTGGACCTAGTTGGGAACATGTAATCTTTCAAAGTTGTCATCGGTGGCACCGCAGAAATACTAGGGGTACTTTCCTCACGAAGAGACAGATTCTCAAAACTGAAGTTTCCAAAAACGGGGCTCTCAAAAGAAGAGTCTTCGAGTTCCCCGCTTCCACAAGAAGATCTTTTAGGCTCGTCACTAATCAAACGGCTAAAATTATCTCTTTTCCAAGCACGCTCTGTAAAGGAATCGAGCGCTCTTGGCATACACAAACAAAAATCCTAAGGAAGGGAGGTTCTAAGCAAACACACAGCAGGCCGACTCCACCAAATCAAACCTAAAAATTTCTAGCAAACAAAAAGCATGATGGCTCCACTTAGATTGTTTCTAGACCAGCTTCTAATACTTCGAAAAGGAATTCGTTACAATCTGAGCAAATTCTCTGGAATCAGTACGAGTCAAAGTGAGTTGAATAGAGGCGAGGGAATCTCATTGGAGCTTTGATACCCAAGGCCTCACCGGTATTCAAGGCGGCACAGTCACGCATTCAACTCACAGAAACCATCCTGAACTTCGAAGTATGCTCAAAAGAGTAACCAATATTTTTCGAATGACTGTTCTATTAAGCTCGTTACCTTATAGGTCTCGTTCAATTCAAAATTTTAGGCTTAGGTTCGCGTTTGGTTTCGTTTTCCTAAGGCGGGCAAGAAGAGAACGGTGATGAAATCCGAACCCTTATCTTGTATGGCCAGTCCTTTCCCTTTACTAGGAATTTAAAGCAACTGGTTCAGTCCTCAACATATAATCACCTTAAGGCATACAATAAACCCGCTTGCAGGAGATTCACGGGTGTTTCGAAAGACTTACCTCCCGTACCAGACGGGCGAAGAACCGCTGAAGTCGACTCGGGCCACGACTCCTATGTCGTGTACGAACCCGAGGGGCCGATACGATATTGTAATCGTCGTCCTTCCCTGAAAACAGTTTGTATTTAAGGGTACCCTTCCGTAGGGTTTAAAAAAAAAAAATTTGTCCAAATGTCCAAAGTCCAAAGTAAAGTGAAAATATATTACAAAAATTTCTTAATACAATTCTAAAAAAAATTAAAAATTAAAAAAAATAATAATAAAACTAAATCCTAAAAAATTATTTGTCTTCTTTTAGCTTTGAGCTTTATTCCAAGTCCTTAGTGTCCAATCTTCAAACCTGCAAATCAAAGACACAAACAAGGAAACGTAAAGAGGAACAAATGAAAATAATAAAAACCTAAAAATTCTACCTAAGCACAAATCCGCGTCGGCAGCGCCAAAAATTTGATGATTTTTCAAAAGTTGTTGTAGTGATAGTGGTAAAAAGATTCGTTTCAGATTTATGAAGGAAATAATTTTTAGATTTAATAAAAATAAAGCAAATTAATTTTCAAAGAGTGATGTCAAGATTTAAAATGGACTAAGGCTCCGGATTCACTATTACTTCAAGTTGATTGGTTACAAAAATATTTCATAATTATTATCTAGCTCTTTTTCCATTAAATCACTTATTAATCTATAAGGTGTCCAAATATTAAATTGTAATCCTTAAGCATGATTTATCAAAGAATTAATTCTAAGCATAAAACATCAAACTGATTCACAACTAATTAAGAAAACCATTTTATCTTTTTTTTATTGATCCAAGTGAATTAAATAAAATAAATAATTAAGAAATTATAAAAAGAATTTACCAATCAAACATGAGTGAATAGCTCCTCCGTCGCCTCAGTCACCAAGTATTTTAGCCGCTCATCATGTTGGAAAACCTCTCAAAATATTTCATTGATGCTCACAAGTGTTTTACAAATGATGAAAAGGAAAATAATTGAGTAAATCGGGTGTTTGCAACACTTATAATTGTTGCAGAACACTGTTACAGAAACGATAGAAATAAACTGCTGCTGACGGTAATTCTAAGACCCTCACGTGTTAGTCGTTATCGCTGTTGAAGAACGACTGTCCTGGTATGTCCGTTCTTCGTGTTCTTCAATGGCAGCAGCAGCAGCAGAAACTTTCCTGTAACTTCATTTTCTCGCTCTGTTAATGATCTATACTTCTCCCAAACTCTCCATACCCTCTATGCTAACCCAAGAGTTATATTTATACACCTTTGGACCAAGAATAACTTCTCATTAATCCAAAAAATCTTCCCATTACTCGGCAGTGAATGAAAATATTCCCAAGAAATTTTCTTTCCATGCACGCGTCTGCTGGCTTGTTTTAACCTCTCCAAAATCTTCATAGGATGTACCCAAATCAAACAGAATATCTTCTTACCCATCTGGTCACGTAACTTCCATAATTGGAACCAAACAGGACCCGTAATAACTCATGGCTCTGTTTTGCCGAGAACAAATTATCCAACCCAATCTTCTTCGTGAAATCACTTGCACTAGCCATGTTTAGCTTAATCACGTTCAGCCCAGCTGTTTCTAGCGATTGAATCTCTTCAAATCTGCTCCAAAATTCGAGTCCAAAATTATCCAGTGAATATGCATGAAATAACCAGTTTTCTCGCCAAAATTCTGTTTCGAATTTGGTAAGAAAACTGACCTCCCCCTAATCCAGTTATGGTGTCCCTTTAGCACATGCCCCTCATGGGGTGCCCCTTATCCAAAGTGAGAGTCCGAATAACACTTGTCATCCTGGGAGCTTTTACCAACTTTTCGAGCCGAATTTTCAAAAAAATGTTTATTTTCCAAAGGTGCCTACAAACATATAAAACACCAAAATTAGTACAAACTCGAGTGCCAACAATATACAGTATTGAGATCAAATTAGACACAAAAATGTGTCTATCAAATACCCCCAACCTTATTATTTGCTAGTCCTCGAGAAAATCTAATCTAGAAAGTAAAATGACTACACTTAGCACGTGCAACAAGCCGGTAAACCACTAGGTGGCCCTAGTGGCGGAGTGTTGTCTCCGGAGGGTTTACCAGAGGTGTACCCACAAAACCTTTACTCCAGATGAGCCTATGACCCTTGAGAGAGCAATAGGAGCATGTCAACACATAAGATGATTTAGGCGCCTGTGAAATGCAAGCTGCTAGACACAAAGTAGATACTGAAACATTAAACATAGAGTTTCTAAAAAAAGGGTCAATTGATCCTTCTATCTTAATTGGGTTCTCTTCTAAAAGATTATCAAGATTGATGTATGTATTGCTACAATTATCAAAATCAATATTTTCGCATAGAAGATCAACACTTGATTTTTTGTCTTCATCAAAATCATAATTGTCAGACATCTCAACAAGCGTCGCAGCAAGTCCTTTGTTCCTAGTGTATTTTCTACGATTTGGGCACTCGTTTGCAAAATGACCAAAACACTTACACTTAAAGCACTAAGGCATATCCTCGTCATCAGTTTCATCTATGTCCATGTTGTTAGGAGGAATACGATTATGAGGTTTGACTGATGCTTTTGGATTATCTCTGGAGAACCGTTTACTTCTCTTCAACAGAAGATCCCTAAACTGTCTTGTGATCATCGAGACCGATTTGTCAAGATCTTTATTTGATGAATCAGTCTCAGAGTGATCGTCTTCAGAGATATACACATTTTTACTTTTATCAAGTAATTTTGTGTCTTTCAATGCTTTGAACGCAACATCCTTAGATTTGGATGAATGTTCGTGATCAAAGATCTTAAGCTTCCCAACCAACGTATTTCTGGAGAGATTATCAAGGTTATTTCCCTCAACAATAACATGCTTCTTAGAATTTTATCTTGATGGAAGCGATCTGAGAATTTTCATCACAATGTCCTTTTCAGGAATAGTCTTACCCAATGAAAAATATGCATTAACAATTTCAAACACTTTATGATTAAACTCATCAAATGGATATTCATATGCCATAAGAAGGTTTTCCCAATCGGAATTTAGGTTTTGAAGCCTGGATTCCTTTTCACTGGTTTTTCCTTTGAATACGGTTTCTAAGATATCCCACGCTTCTTTAGACCTAATGAAATTTCACACATGGTGCTGAAGGTTCGGGGTAATGGCATGTATAATGGCATTCAAACCGTCAGAGTTTTGCTTTGCAGCAAGTATCTCGGCAACATCGTATTCGCCAATATTCTTTGGAACAGTAGCGTTACCTATTGCCACAACGGGAGCATCATAGCCATTAACAACATATACCCATGATTGAAAATCACGCGATTGAAGAAAAGCTCGCATATAAATTTTCCACCATAAGTAGTTTGAGCCATCGAAGACTGGTGGTACGTTAATAGAGATAACACCTCTGTCCATAGAGTCAAATCGCTACAAACACAGACTTTTGAGGTCTTAAACGTGTTTTCCTACTCCGATACCAATTGCAAATGCGGGGGTCTAACAACCTCACCCAATATTTCGATTAGCAATTTGTATGGACTAAATCGAATATACTTTTAAGAGAATCAACTAGACAGTCAGACTCAATCTTAATAAAAAGTATATCAAGGAGTTAATATCTCTATCTCTCAGTTTGATTTATACTCAAACAAATAGAAATATGTGAGTCTTTATCAAATATAAGAGATATAAACTTGGATGGTACCAAAGATCAATATCCAAGGATCAATCAATTTCCAATCAACAACCAAAGGTTGGATTTCACAATTGATCGATACAACACACAACCTGTGATATTTCAATTATATAACAAAATATAATGCGGAATAGAAATAACACAGACACCAGAAGTTTTGTTAACGAGGAAACCGCAAATGCAAAAAAACCCGGGACCTAGTCCAGATTGAACGCCACACTGTATTAAGCCGCCACAGACACTATCCTACTACAAACTAACTTCGGTATAGACTGTAGTTGAACCCCAATCAATCTCACACTGATTCAAGGTACAGTTGCGCTCCTTACATCTCTGATACCAGTAGGATACTACGCACTTTATTCTCTTAGCTGATTTCACCCACAACCAAAAGTTTCTACGACCCAAGTCGAAAACTTGAATAAACAAATCTGGTATCACACAGAAAAGTCTACGATAATAGATAATTTTGTCTCCCATAGATAAACCTATGAGTTTGTTCCGTCTTTTAATATAAATCAAGGTGAACAGGAACCAATCGATAACCTAGACTTATATTCCCGAAGAACATCCTAGAATTATCAATCACAACACAATAATCTTAATCGTATGGTAGCGAAACAAGATATTGCGGAATCACAAACGATGAGGTGAAGATGTTTGTGACTTATTTGTATCTTGCCCTATCGGAGATATAATATCAAGCCAATCTTTCAATTGAACTCGTACGATAAAAAATGGCAAGATCAGATCACTCAACTACAAGAGAAGTAGTTTCGTATGGCTTCACAATCCCAATGAAGTCTTTAAGTCATTAACCAACAAGGTCTCGAGAAGAAACCTAATGTTAAAGGAGAATGGACTCTAGAAAAACCAACTAGTATCATACAGGAGGTGTGGGGACTAGTTTTTCCAGTTGCTAGAGTTCTCCTTTATATAGTTTTCAAATCAGGGTTTGCAATCAATGTTAGCTTAGTAACAAAGCATTCAATATTTACCGTTAGATGAAAAACCTGATTCAACCAAGCTAATATCTTTCAACCGTTAGATCGAAACTTAGCTTGTCACACACAAATGAAATGTATTTCATTTAGTTTTAAGTAACCGTACCTAAATGTGTACACTTAGTTGCTTCACAATAGTTAACTAAAGGTTAGACATATGAGCACTTTCATATCAACCGTATTCATCTTTCTCATAACTAGTTCAAATGAATTCAAAAGAACTAGTTGAAGATTTGTTCAATTGATTAGGTCTTTATTCATAGACATAATTGAAACAAGATCGGTTTGATTCATTTGAATCAATTCATGAACAACATATCCACGGTTTGCAAAGATTGCATTCTTTATCATTTATTGTTTTAAGTTTATGAACTACCGATTTGTGAAATAACCAAATTGGGTGCACGTACGGGTATGCGTACCTTAGCTATCGGATTTGAGTTTCCAAACTCAACAGAGTTTTTCGAGTAGAAAAGTTCCGTCAGTACGCGTACCTACGGTGACTGGTTTATGACTTCGTAAACTCCAAACTCAGCAGAATTTCCCGGAAGGAAAAGTTTCGGAAGTACGCGTACGGGCACGTGTACCCAACCTGTTTCCTTCACCAATACTGCATGCACACACTTGGTTTCCGGCACATGGATTTATATACTAATGTTCGAACACACTATACATGCTTATATCCACAGATGGTAATCTCAATCTATATTTCAATCATTGAAACATTCTTCTATAATGTTATAACAGTCGTTATTCACAATTATCATCATCAAAGCTATTTTCAAGATTGAAACGTCATCATGACTTTCGTCACGGGTAAAGATGAAAAATGGTTGAAGCGAAAGCTTACCAACACATATTTTGAGAAAAAGATAGGCGAGTAAACTCGGCTCGAAATAGCAAATATGTATGTATCAAAACTATCATAGTTATATGAATTTTTTCTCAAGAGTAGGAGATAGAGTAAATAAACTTTTGAGTGATGGATAAGTTCAAGTCTCGACATACCTTTTAGTCGGATGAAGTTCCACTGGTTCCTTGAGTAGTTATTCGTCTTCGTAAGATGATCGCGTGGAGTCTGTAGCTCAACTACACTTAACTATCCTAGTCTGAGACTTAGCTATAAGTAGACTAGAAATCAAGACATATAGTTTTGACAACTAAATTTGACAAACAAGCTTGAGATAAAAACGCTTGCGAGTTCGACCGAGCAATGCTCTAACAAAATGAGAAGAAATCAGGTATTAAAACTAGTTTAATCGATCGTTTTCTTGCATGCATTCAGTAGATTTGATATTTATTTATTTTTATTATTAACTTTTGCTCTTGATGGTGATGACCTAAAAAATGAAGAAGGGAAAACCGAAGGAAAAATCAAGTCGAAGAAACATAATAAAACCGGTGAGATTTATCATTAGCTTCATCTATTAGTCTTTGATTTTGTTTTTTCCATTTTTTTTTTAATTTTAAGTTTTGTTGCAGTAACTGCCGATGATGGACCAGAAGCTATAATCCGAAAAAGAAAAAAAAACAAATCTAAGAAGAAAAATATTTCTGGTGAGATTTTCATCCTGAATGTGTTTACCCATAATTTTTTTTGCTTTATCACTTTCTTCTTCTTCGATTTAACATCATTTTTATCTGTTGATGTTGAAGATGAAAAATAAGAAACTGATAGTGACCAACCACTGAAGGAGATGAAAATAAAGGCAAAGCATAATGCTATGAAGAAGAAAAATAAAGTTTCTGGTATGTATCTTCATTAGTTCATGTGTGATTCATGTTTGCATAACAAAATCTGCCGAAAATAACAAGTTATGAAGCATACAATAAATGTGCATAACTTGTTATGCAGATGCATGACAGGTTATGCTTACCAAAAAACACTGCATAACACCCTGTCTAACATTTTAATATGCAAAAAAAAACAGTTCATAACACCCATTTTTAAGTTTTACTTTTTTTATTTTAATCTACTTCAGCTTTAACATTTTTACCTGCTACTGATGATAACCAACAACAAAGGGAGACAAGAACCAACCCAAAGTACGACGCTGCCAAAAAGAAAAGAAAGTCTCTGGTATGCACTTACAATCCTTTATGTGTTTGTGATTCATGTTTGCATAACAAATTATGTAGAAAAAAGCACATGTTATTGTAGATGGGGAAAAATGATTTGCTGGTTTTTACGGAATTGAGGAGACGTCCGTGTGGAGACTCCTTGAACCGAACGAAATGTTTAACCTCACACTGATGCACTGCAAGAAGGGAGTGCTTTAAGTTCGAGAGATCAATCTGTAGGACTCCGACCTAAACCAAGAAAAATGGTCGTTCCAGAGTCAATTTGGTCACAAGAGAGGATGGGTTGATCTGTAGGAGGGAAGCTGAAAAATGTGTGGGATCAATGGTGATCTGAGATTGTAGGTGTGTTGTGAATTCAGCGTAAGAACGCTCTGAATGATTGAATTTTGCTCAATTGAGAGTGATTTCTCAGGCGATGAGTTCGTGTAGAAGAAAGATTGTCTGTATGAACTTGCCGAGAAATCCTTGTATAGACAAATGTTCGAGTATTCGAATCTTGTCCTTTCAATAAGGATTCAGAGAATCTTATAATGCCGGAGTTGAAAACACCATGATCCCATGAAGTGTGACAGTTGCTGGAATCAGAGAGTGGGGAAGTGGGAAATCATGCGGCATTCTCGTCGTGGGTGATTTTCCACCGTGGGTGATGATAAACGCATTTATGTGTCTAATTTGTCCTCAATGTTTCGTATTGTTGGTACTCGTTTTCGTCCTTATTATGGTGTTTTGTGTATTTTTAGGTATTTTTGGAAAATAGATATTGTTGGAAAAATCGGCTCGAAAAATCACTCGGAACACCCCCGGAGGACACTTGCTATACGGAGCCCATATTTGGCTAAGGGGAACCCCAAAAAGGCAGCTGCTATTCACACCCCACAGCTGGTTAGGGGGACACCATCTTCTTCATTTGAAACTTAAAAATTGGAGGGGAAAATGTGGCAGCTCTCTGAGAATTTTTCGATCAAAATTTGAAGATGTTCTAGGTGGACTAAAGGGCTGAAACTTCATGGGTAGTTGTGATATGTCATAAAAGAGCTGGTATGGGTGTTTGTTTCGATCAAATTTGGCTGGAAAATCCGTGACAAGGAATCAGGGCAGCCCGTGCATGAGAAGAATAGTTCACGGGTTTTAGAAGATTTATGCGCGTTCTGCTCGTGTATGATGACTCTAGCAACACTCTGGACCGTGAAGAAGATAAATGAGGAGATTTTGCAGCTGTAGAAACACGTGAGAAGATAAAACAGGGAAGAAAATATTCCTAGAATATTTTTCTTCACTGCCGAGTTTAATGAAAATTTGTGAGAGTTATGGCGTGATATTTTGCTGCTGTTGAGTATATATAGGGTGAGGGGATCATAGAGAAGTGAGAGGGAGAGATTGGGAGAAGTTTAGAGCACCACAGAGTCAAAAAAATCGAATTTGCAGAGCGACCACCTGCTGCTGCTGCTGCCATTGAAGAACACTGAAGAACACGAAGAACAGACTCGCCACAACCGTCGTTTCTAAACAGTGTCAGCGACTCATACTGTTGGTCGAAGATCAGAGACAGACTTAAAAAACGCAACAGTACAGTAACGGCTCTTTGTAACGGCTTTTGCAATAGTTATAAGCATTGCAAACCCGATTTTTATTATAATTCTCCCTTATTCATCATTTGTAACCCTTTGAGCATAAATGAAATCAACTTTTGAGCGTGTTTCCAACATGATGAGCGGCTAATTCTCTGGTAGCCAAGGCAATGGATGAAGCTATTCACACATGAACAATGGGTAACTATTTCATTTTCTCTAATATTTAATTATAATTCACTCAATCACTGCTTTTGCAGAGTTCTTAAAAGTTTACATAATTTTATTCATTAGTTGTGATTCAATTAGATAGGTTATGCTTTGGTTAGATAATCTATGCTTAAGGGATACAATTAATTTTTGAGAATATGTTTGATTATTTGTGGATTAAGAAATAAAGGATTAAAAGGATAATTAGAGTTATGAAATATTTGACATCATTCATGTGTAATAGTGGAATCTAGTGTCTTGGTTACCTCTCGCCCACTTTGTTAATATTTTTGTGTATAATTTTATTAAATCTTTAAATTTAATCTTCACAAGTCCGAGAGTTTGAACCTCATTACTACAACAACAATCAAAATTATTATCATTTTGGCGCCGCCGACGCGGATTTGTGCTTAAGCAGAATTGTTAGGTTTTTTTATTTCATTTGTTCTTTTTACGTTTCTTAGGGTGTGTCTTTGTATAACAGGTTTGAAGTTGGATACTAAAGACTTGGGATCAAAGCTTGAATCTAAGAGAGAAGGAAAAAGACAAAGCAAAAAAAAAAAAGAGCGAAAGAAAAAATAAAAAAAAAGAGATAGAATTTTTTTTTTAGAGACCTTCCATTTTTTATAATTATTATTGTTATTTTTTTTATTTCTTTTCTTTTGCACTTTATTTGGACTTTGGACTTGGACAATTTTTTTTTTTTAAACCCTAAGGAAGGGTACATTAAATATAAAACTGTTTGCAGGGAAGGACGATGATTACAATATCGTCTCGGCCCCTCGGGTTCGCACATGACATAGGAGTCGTGGCCAGAGTCGACTTCAGCGGTTCTGCGCCCTTCTGGTACGGGAGGTAAACTTTCGAAACACCCGCGAATCCCCTGTCAGCGGGTTTATTGTATGCCTTAAGGTGAATATATGTTGAGGATTTAAATAGGGTTGTTTTAATTTCCTAGTAAATGGAAAGGCCTGGCCAAATTAAGATAAGGACTCGGATTTCATCACCGTTTCCTTCTTGCCCGCTTTAGGAAAACGAAACCAAACGCGAACCTAAGCTTAAAATTTTGACTAGAACGAGACCTATAGGGTAACGAGCTTAGTAGGAAAGTCGTTCGAAAAATATTGGTTACTCTTTTAGCATACTTCGAAGTTCATGATGGTTTCTGTTAGTTGAATGCGTGACTGCGCCGCCTTGTGATAGAGGTGAGGCCTTGGGTATCAAAGCTCCACTGAGCTTCCCTCGCCTTAATTCAACTTACTTTGACTCGGATTGATTCCAGAGGGGTTTGCTTAAATTGTAACGAATTCCCTTTCGAAGGATTAGAAGCTGGTCTAGAAACAATCTAAGTGGAGCCATCATACTTGTTGTTTGCTAGATTTTATAGGTTTGATTTGGTCGAGTCAGCCTTGTTTGTGATTGTGTAGAATTCCCTTGCAATTAAGAATGTCGAACTGGTATGATAGAAGCCAATAAAATGATTATCGACCTGAATTTGAATATGGACATCATCCTTTCTATGACCATGTTGGGAATAGTGGTTGGGAACGCAATCCTTTGGAAGGATATGGGTCATACCCTGGTGAGCCCAATTACTATACACACATGCATCAGTCTTACGAGCAAGAAGATTATAGTACTAGTTCTTCGTCTCTAGAGGATACAATAAAACTATTGAAAAGTAGTCATTTTTATGATCCCTCTGTTCCTATTCCTCCATTAGAAGAGTCCCTCCGGAAGTTAGCTGAGTCGACGCGTAAGTTAGCTGAGATGAATAGTATAATTACAGATGAAAGAACTACAATAATGAGTGAACCTTCTTTAGAAGACAACCTCAAGCGGATAGCTGAGACGAACGAAAGAATTGCTCAAAATTACTTGAATTGCCAATATAGTGTATCCAATAATACCCTTGAGAATGAAGATAGTTATTTACATAATCAAGATAACAAGGTTAGAATTGGTAGCACTACTTGTTTTGATGAGGTTCGATCTTTTTCATGTTATTATGATGAGGATAGTGTTGATGGAGAATCATACTTATGTAGGAATAGTGATCAGGAAATGGTTACTCCAATTGAGCTTTACAATGATAATATTATTTCTATTTCAAATCCAAATAATTTTAATAATTATTCACCTATTCAAGAGGACGAGGATTTGACTAGAGATACCCTCATTTTAGACGATGTAGTATTTCATGTTTACAAAGCCGATAATGATTTAGAGGAACGAGTTTATTCTGAGAATAATGTTTTAGAGTCTAGCGATTTAGAAACAATAGTCTTAGACGAAGAAGATGAACTCGTAAAGATGAGTGGGGATGAACCTGACTTAGAAGAATCAATTGACCATTTCCAGAAATCTGATGACCTAAAAATTAGGGAAGTTGTGACTAGTCTTTCTAGAGACACAGAAAACTCTAAGTTTGGGGGTGATTATCATTATCCATGTGCTTTAACTCTTAGAAAGTTCTCTCGTGTAGGACTTGATATTTATGCCTCAACCATATTACAAGATTATCTTCATACATGTTTTCCCGAACCTAATGATGTCCATAGAGAAGCTCAGTTGTTAGAAACCCATCCTCTGGTTGATGTGGTTAACCCAGGCTATGATACCAAGATTGACTTTGTTTTCCCACCAAAAACTTTTCTTCCAATTGTGGGAACATGATTTTCAGATGTGTCGGAAATTAAGTTTTGGGACTAAACCTAATTACTTTAGGATATTAGGGTCGACACATTTTCTTAAGAATGACCATTATTATGGTCAACTTTGTGAGTCAAATCTAATTGACTTAGAGGATCCCCAATTATTCAGGTTGTTGTTATGTGCTTCTAAGTTCTTAATTGAGTTTTTCCAGAATCTAATACCTGAACCGGATCTTAGCTTTGAGGAAATCCAACCGATGAAAACCTTTTATTTAGACCCTTTTATAGAGCCTGAACCTGAACCACAACTAGATGTAGTTGTCTTAAGCAAGGGTATGTTCGGTATCTTCTTGGTCTGTTGCAGTTTCCTCTTCTTGTGGGTAACAATTTTTGATCCAGATGACCCACAATTATTCCGGCTACTACTATATGATTCTACGTGGTGACTAATCCTTGCTTAGTCTGGTTGAAGACTTTAAACTTAGCACTTCTTGGGAGGTAACCCAATATTCATGCGACACGGTAATATCTTTCCTTATCTCTTTTGCTTCATTGGTAACAGTTTCTCCTTGTTCATGCTTTTAATTTCATCTTTAGAACATTGAGGACAATGTTAGATTTAAGTTTGGGGGTATGAGAAAAAGTTCTTAGTTGCAATAAATAAGCTCCAGAGACTAGAAATTTATGCTTATTAAGGTTAGCACTAACTAATCTAAGTGGATGGAAGCATTTTGGTTGTAGGATTTGAGGAACCAATCTGATTAGATGGAAACATCTAAAGAGTCTATTCATAAAAGCACAGAGCTCAGGTGTTAGAAAAAGAAAACATGGTAGCTTCGCCATATCCTCGTGATGGAAACATCGAAAGAATCCTGATCACTTCTTTTTATTTTTCTTTTTACCATTGCTAGGGTGAAATAAATTGACTGAGATAAAAAAAAAAAAAATTGAGACCAGACCACCATACCAACCGGAATATATTCAATAAAGTCGACCACTGGTGCCCTTGTATATGCCAGTTGTGTTGACCTAGAGTTGGGTTTATCAACCACTGGTTCCCTTGTATATGCCAGTGTGTTGATACTAGTCTAGACCAGTATCTCATTCCATTAGGATAGGTTCACCTTAGTCAACATCATCCACATTTTTCTCTACATCCATCTTCTTAATCTATCCATGTGATTGTTTGACTCCGGTTTATGATGTCCAGAAACTATCTGAGTAGAGCTCTGTCACTTTATATGAATTTTAGTATGCTTGAGTGCAAACTCGTGTACAACAATTGGAATTTCGCATCAGGGTACTTCCTCCTGTAGTCAATAAGTATGCCAACCAAAGAGATTCTTTAGTGCCTTCCAAGGTTCTGCATAGATAGATAGGGTCTGGAGTAATGGTTTCGTGGGCACACCTCTGGTAAACCCTCCCGATATTAACTCGGTTTTATTTATTTTTTATTAGTTTTGCTCGAGGACTAGAAAATAATAAGTTTGGGGGTATTTGATAGACGCATTTATGTGTCTAATTTGTCCTCAATGTTTTGTATTGTTGGTACTCGTTTTCGTCCTTATTATGGTGTTTCGTGTATTTTTAGGTATATTTGGAAAATAAATATTGTTGGAAAAATCGGCTCGAAAAATCACTCGGAACACCCTCGGAGGACACTTGCTATACGGAGCCCAGATTTGGCTAAGGGGCACCCCAAAAAGGCAGCTGCTATTCACACCCCACAGCTGGTTAGGGGGACACCATCTTCTTCATTTGAAACTTAAAAATTGGCGGGAAAAATGTGGCAGCTCTCTGAGAATGTTTCGATCGAAATTTGAAGATGTTCTAGGTGGACTAAAGGGCTGAAACTTCATGGGTAGTTGTGATATGTCATAAAAGAGCTGGTATGGGTGTTTGTTTCGATCAAATTTGGCTGGAAAATCCGTGACAAGGAATCAGGGCATCCCGTGCATGAGAAGAATAGTTCACGGGTTTTGGAAGATTTATGCGTGTTCTGCTCGTGTATGATGACTCTAGCAACACTCTGGACTGTGAAGAAGATAAATGAGGAGATTTTGCAGCTGTAGAAACACATGAGAAGCTAAAACAGGGAAGAAAATATTCCTAGAATATTTTTCTTCACTGCCGAGTTTAATGAAAATTTGTGAGAGTTATGGCGTGATATTTTGCTGCTGTTGAGTATATGTAGGGTGAGGGGATCATAGAGAAGGGAGAGGGACATATTGGGAGAAGTTTAGAGCACCACAGAGTCAAAAAAATCGAATTTGCAGAGAGACCACCTGCTGCTGCTTCTGCCATTGAAGAACACTGAAGAACACTAAGAACAGACTCGCCACAACCGTCGTTTTTAAACAGTGTCAGCGACTCATACTGTTGGTCGAAGATCAGAGACAGACTTAAAAAACGCAACAGTACAGTAACGGCTCTTTGTAACGGCTTTTGCAATAGTTATAAGCATTGCAAACCCGATTTTTATTATAATTCTCCCTTATTCATCATTTGTAACCCTTTGAGCATAAATGAAATCAACTTTTGAGCGTGTTTCCAACATGATGAGCGGCTAATTCTCTCGTAACCAAGGCAATGGATGAAGCTATTCACACATGAACAATGGGTAACTATTTCATTTTCTCTAATATTTAATTATAATTCACTCAATCACTGCTTTTGCAAAGTTCTTAAAAGTTTACATAATTTTCTTCATTAGTTGTGATTCAATTAAATAGGTTATGCTTTGGTTAGATAATCTATGCTTAAAGGATACAATTAATTTTTGAGAATATGTTTGATTATTTGTGGATTAAGAAATAAAGGATTAAAAGGATAATTAGAGTTATGAAATATTTGACATCATTCATGTGTAATAGTGGAATCTAGTGTCTTGGTTACCTCTCGCCCACTTTGTTAATATTTTTGTATATAATTTTATTAAATCTTTAAATTTAATCTTCACAAGTCCGAGAGTTTGAACCTCATTACTAAAAAACAATCAAAATTATTATCAGGTGACTTGGTTAATTTTCCACCCACTACTTTGCTGACTCTTCCAACCGATTGCACGACTTGCTCACATTCTCGTCGTGGGTGATCACACATGCCGTAGACCGCCAGACCAAAACCTTAGTTAATATCCCCCCATGTGATACAATTGATATCTCGTGATTGTGGAGTCAGTTGCTGACTTTATGGGACGATGAGTCCATGTATCCTTGAGTTGAACATGATTTTCAAATGTTCTAAAACTCATGAATTAAATGCATTTCTGCTGAGACGAGGTATCATTATAACCTAAGACGAGCAAATTGTGTTGCTGAATTGTTGAATATTGATAGTTGACCCAATATTCTTTAATCTGAGCAAATATTGCTGCTTTGAGCAAATATTGCTAGTCTGAGCGAATATTGCTAATTTGAGCAAATATTGCCGGTTTGAGCAAATATTGCTAGTTCGAGCCAATATTACTCTAAATTGTTGGTAGCAGGACCGGATAAAATATTAATTTAAGATATTGACTGCTGGGTCGAGTAAAATAAATAAAAATGTTGATCATGGAATCAACATAAAATTATCAGAGTATTTGAATCTGCTCAGAATCATGTTTTGCAGAGCTCTGGATTCAAAACCCTAATTTTACTGAAATGATGATTTATTGCAAATCAACCGCAGAGTGAAGCAGGGACCGGCTACATGGATGATGAGTTCACCATGTAACGCCCAGATGCTCGAATGAGCAAAATACCAAAGTCTCTTGAGGACCAGTTGGTGAAAGAATGATTAAATGTTGGTTTAATCATTTATTAAAATAATGCTCGTGTGAGCGACAAATAATAAAACCTAGCCATGAAAAGACGAGGGACCGACCAAGAGGTCATGAGACCGGATCTTGGCGGCTGTGGGACCAATGGATGGTCGTTTGAGCAAACCCTCAATTGTTTGGAAAGAGCTTGAACCTAATATGAGCAATTGAGCAAATTAGGTTAAAATCACTAAAACGTGTGGGACAGGCTGTTTGCAAGCCTTAGGGTCACCCTTGGCCGGTCAAGGGGATGTGACTGTGTCACCATAGTGTCCGTGTCTCAGTCCTGAGAGTTTCAATATTTTCTGATGCGCATTTGAGCAACATTTGGAGAAAATATGCAGAATCCAGGGTTTTGCTGAAACTAGGAAAAATACATGAGATGATGGAAAATAATAAATAAAGCAGGGAATTTCAAGGTGTGGGACCGGCCAAGGCTAGGGCATGGTTGGCCGGCTGGCAAGCACGGCCCACACACTTTTCCCAGTTTTATGTAATTTTATGTGTTTTCTCTGAATTGAGGGAAATCCCATGAAATTGGAGAGTTTTATGAAATTAAGGAACTTCCATGAGATGAGAGAAATAAAATAATAATAAATAGGTATTGATGGAGTGTGGGACCGGAAATGGCCAAGGCATGGCCGGCCGGCCAACGGGTACGGTCCCAGGGAACTCTTCCCATTTTTATGTAATTTTCATGATTTTAGAGAATTTCCATAAAATCAGGGAGATTTGTTGAAAATCAATGTATTTTGTTGAAATCATGGAGTTTTCATGGAATGAGGAAAACAAAACAAATAATAATAAAATAAGAGGCGTGTGGGACCGGCTAGGGGCCGGTCCCACGAGTTTTCTTAATTTTTGATAATATTTTTCATGGGTTTAGGGAAAATTCATGAAATCAGGGAATTTTCATGGTTTTAGGGAAAATTCATGAAATCAGAGAATTTTCATGGATTGAGGGAAATAATAAAATAATGGGGAATTGTGAGGTGTGGGACCGTCCACGTCTAGGGAATGGCCGGCCAGCTGGTGCTCGGTCCCGCAACACCTTTCCCTAATTTATTATTTTCCTTGACATAAAGAAATATCATGAGATTAGAGAATTTCATTGAATCTAAGGAGATTTGCTCGAACGAGAGAATTTTCATGAGATCAGGGAAAAATAATGATAAAATATAAAATTGGGTGTGGGACTGGTCACGGCACGACCGGACGGCTGGTGAACCCAATCCCTGACGCCTTTGCTAATATTTTATTATCATTATTTTTCCTTCCTATTTTGCATAGGTATTTTTTGAAATGCTCGTTTGCGCATTCAAATGCTGGTCTGTGCATTATTGCTAAGTACACTTGCACCATTTTAGTTAGGGCTTATTCGATGCTCAGATGCCTGTTTCGTTGAATATTATCACTAACCCGAGGAATTCTGCTGGGAAGAACCACAAATTGAAGTGATGAAATATAACGAAGAATCGTAGAATATTGCTGGATATTCAGGCAATTAGAGATAATTAACTGATGGCTCTATACTAGTAGGGCTTCCTATCTAGGAGCATTAATTATCTGAGAGTTGAGCAATATGAACTTGCTGGAGTATCATATTTCTCCTATATAGTCAGGTAAAACCTGGTTGCATCCTGAAGACGTTGTCGCTCTATACTAGCAGGCATGCTGTTTAGGAGCCGTCCAATCTTTCGATTCTATATAGAAATAATTATCGAAATTTCTCAGTATTAATGAGATGTGCCGTGGCCTCATATGGGAGACTACACATCTACATATACTCTAAGAGACAGCCTTCTCAGCCAGAGGTTTTATGGAATGAGCTTTCATGCTTTATTGAGAGACATGAGTCTCAATACTCATCCGATTGTCGGACCCGGAGTATGCATAGTTAGGGTTTTACAATTTTACCCTTGTCGAAAATCCACCATCTACATTAAGTCCCCTGCTTAGTGAGGAACAATCATGTTCCTCAGTCAACATTGAATGGTGATTTTCCATGTACGTAACGAAAATAAGTAATTGAACTTAAGCATAAGATAAGACATTACCGGATTTCGACCGAATGAGAAAACCATGGTTTGAGCGAAAACCCCAGTGGCATAACAGAGCGTCATCCAGTGAGCATAAATTGGTGTAGAACCGCTGATTCGTTGGTGGAACCTTGGTCGGTTTAGGATTCACGGGTCGGGACCGAAAAGGAAATCCTTATGGAATTAGGTTTTGGAAATAAAATTTGGTATAAAAGGAATTAATTCCTTTTTTTTTATTTCTTCCCGCACGTCCACCATCTTCACGCCCAAGCAAGAGCAGGAGAAAAATCGCCGGAAGTCGCCGTCGCCGGCCGTCCGATCACCGTCCGGGCAACTTCTGTCCGGCACGTCAGGTACGCAATTTTTTCCTTTCAAAGCTTGCTGTTTGTTCATGAGTTGTTCATCATAAAAAATAATATGGGTATACACATATTTTGGATGTGAGTTTTACGAAAAACCCTTGTTTTAGGAACGTACGTTCATTCGATCGTTAGTTTAGGAAACTAGCAACAATCCCTAATTTGAGAGAGATTTTTCTTTGGAAATAGACCCGTGTCTAGTGATAAATTTTTTTTATGAGCTTTCATGGAAACCAAAACTTTATCTTTAAAAGATTTGAGCTTTCACAAAACTAAAATAAACCTTCGTTTTAAAGAAAAACGCTCGTATGAAGGAAAATATATTTTTTTTATATATGCAGCCGTGACATATTATGCAAAATATGATGGAATATTTTATTCACAAGAGTTTGTTCTCATTAGATAAAAATTTGAAAATTTACGTGAGTAATTCACATTAATTATTGTTTTGTAAAATCAAAACGTGGGTTTTGAGTAACCTTCGAAATTAGACAACTTACTTATGATGAAATATTGTCTTGGTATAAATTTCATAGCTCAGTTGTGGATGTTTATACTATGAAAATTGTGTCTATGATTTTATGAAAAATCGGTTTTGAAAATTAATAAGGCTTCGTTCGTTACTGCAGGTTTCAAGGAACGAACTAATTTTGGAGTGTTAACTCTTGAGGCACAATCACTATCGTTAGTGGAATTGTAAAGATGTAAGAGTTAAGAATTACCATTTTTGTAGATGGATTTACTTGCATGTTGATAATTTTATGCTCCTGGTTCCAGAAAATGTCAACTTCCGGTAGCAGCAATTATGATTATAGATATTCCTCCATCTCTTCTGACGAGGATTCCAAATCTTTTGTAGCCAAATCGAAAGATAAGACAACCCACGATGAGGGAGCGAATCCTAGCATACCCCTGAATGATCGGAGGGTCACTTATGCTGAACTTATGAAGAAGAAGGTTGAGGATGATGAGGCAAAGGATCGTCAGCGCAGAAATGATCGAATCCGGCGCAAAATACTAGCGGCTGAGGAGAGACGTCGATTTGTCGATGGGGTACCCTCTGACTCTGATGCTGACGCTTCCGAAGAGGAAACTACTTGGGTGTTAACAAAGTGCAATATCAAGCCTGACCGGTATGCCAGAGAGTTCCGAAAAACTATGAAGCAAATTGAAGCTGAAGCAGAAGAAGACTCGGACTCATATGATCCTTATACCCATCCAGACTTCATCAATGGTTCTGACGGTGATTCCGACAAAGAGGAGGATTCTGAGAAGGACAGTGATGACGAATCTGATAACTCGGACGAATCTGACGAGTAGCTTTACTTCTGATCTTTTAAAACATTTGAATATTTTTAGCCTTCGTAGTAGACATCTTATTTGAACAACTTCACTTAAGTATTAATATTTTACTTTTGAACGAGAGATCCTTTTATTAATGTTGGTTCTTCTTGATTGAATTAAATAAAATGAGCCAATCTTCATACGCCGAACCCATTGTGATCTCCCTTTGCTTGCTTTACAGTTCCAGCTGTGAAAAATCCAGACACATCACAGAAGACATGTAACACACAGGGCCGTGTGAATTTCTGACCATGCCTAGCTTTGGACAGTCTCCAGTGCATTATTTTACTCCGCATCTCCAGTATTGACCTTGTTCGAGACTTAGGGTTTCAGTAAAACTCGCAACTGAATTGACTTATTTGCAGAAGATAAGTGTCTGTCGTATCTTGTATATATCTCTAATATTTAGGGTTTAATACTTGCGTAAATATTTCTTCTATTCCTGAGTTAGTTTCACCGCAGAAGAAATTTCGATTGTCATACCTTCCATCACCATGTCTAGCGATAGTACTTCTTCTCGAAACTAACTTCAGTCGAAGCATGAAATAGAAGCGTCTATCTCGGTAAGTTGTATATCTTCTTCGTCCCTGTTTGATCAAGGCTATTGATCGTAGGAAATGATTTTTCGCAGGATAATCAGAAAAATCCTTCTTCTCACAATTCGAGGCCCAAGCGGACTGTTAAAGCCTCTGCCAGGTATAGGTCGGCTCATACTGAGACTGGATCATCTGTAATTAATCCTATAAATTCCGAAGCTTTTCCGCGTTCAATTTTGATAAAGTTAAACACTCCTTCATTTCGTCGCAGGCGGATGTTCATGTCGTTGTTGATGCTAAAAGGAGAAGGAATGGAAAGTACGTGACCGTGGTTGAAGTTGAAGATAACAGCAACCGGGTCTGTGAAGACTCTGCCGAATCCGTGGAGGCTGGAGACATGATTCACACTCGCGAATATCCAATAGTTGGACTCTTGTTTGAAGCTCCTTTGATCAATACTTTCCCGGACAATGAGGTGGTCGGTGGATTCGTCATTCCCAAGTTTCACACGCCTCTTTACAACAAAATCTGTAAAATATATGGGCATATTGCTACGATCGAAGTGTGGAAAGGTTTTCCATCAACCCTCTTGACTAAAATTGCAGGGTTGTTACCGATCATTAAGGAGATGGATCATATGCGCCTGCGAGATGTCAAGAATCAGGAACTGCACAGGTGGGATGAGATGATTTCAAACTGCGAGACCTTGCGGTTCAGTGTAGGTTGGATTCGTCATCGGCTCGACATGATCAAGATTCATAAGGCTGCGGAGGCTGCTGATGGAATTTCTCTGACCACTGCTTTACTAGAGGAGGAGAAAATGCTCTCTTTGGAGTCGGCCAGGGTCGAGAAGGCGGTACATAATTTGAAAACGAAAACCAAAAGTTTCCAGAAGAAACTTGTCAGGGTTGTTTATAGAGATTACCCATTGCTGGACGGTTTGCTCTGAGTGAGCATCCGAAAGAGTTGAGATGCAGGTTTTGATAAAGTAGGATAGTCTAATAGCATGAGGGAGGTTTGTTCAATTAATGAATGTTTGATGAACAAACGAGCATCTTGCATGCTCTTTGAAGGAAATAAATTACATTTGAGATATATTTGAATAAAGATTAATTATCTGCTGCTGATCAAGCATAATAGGCTTTGAGCCATTTGTCATTGATAATATTTCCTTCCTTTCCTCCACTGACTGCTAAGATTTTGTAGTATCTACTAGACACTGCTTTGGTGATAACATATGGCCCTTCCCATTTCGGAGAGAACTTGGTAGCATACATGTCTTGTTGAATGTGCTTTGCTGTCTTTAATACCAAATCTCCTACTTGGAAAGTTCGAGGCTTTACCATTTTATTGTAAGCTCTGGATATTCTCTATTTGTAATCCTCCACATACTTTTCTACCTTAGCTCTCACTGATTCGAGCATGTCTAGTTCAGCAACTCTTGACTTGGACACTTCAGCTTCATCCCATCGTATTCCACTGGCCGCTTCAATCCTTTCTGAAGGAATTTCTATCTCAGCTGGGTGTATAGCATCATCTCCATAGACGAGCGAATACGGTGATGTTCCAATCGAGCTCCTTGGTGCAGTTCTGTAAGCCCACAAAGCCATGGGTAGTTTCTCATGCCATGATCGTGGATTGTCATGAATTGTTCGACTGATAATCCGGATCAAAGTTTTGTTGGTGCTCTCTGCTTGACCATTTCCTTGGGGATAGTATGGTGTGGAGAAGATTTGTTTGATCCCGTACTCCTTGATCAATTTCTCGACATCCTTATTGGCGAAAGGAGTCCCATTATCTGTGATGATATGTTTAGGGACGCCGAATATACATATAATCTGTTCCTTGATGAAGGCCGCAATAGTTACCCCTGTAGTACCTCTGAGCGGGATTGCTTCGACCCACTTAGTGAAATGCTTAGTGGCTGTGATGATGTATTCATGCTGCTTTGAAGATGCTGGATTTATCTTTCCGATGATATCAAGTCCCCAGCTATAGAAAGGCCATGAACTATTCACAGAGTGTAATGGAAGACAAGGAGTATGAATAAGGTTACCGTGGACCTGACACCGGTGACACTTCTGAACGTACGCAGCTGCATCATCTTCCATAGACGGCCAATAATACTTCTCGTGAATTTGAAGAAACAATTTATTTTTTCCCCTGGTGTTCTCCTTCATGGGTTTCATTCAGGACTGTCAGAATTTCATCTCCGGCCAGACATCTTAACAAGTCTCCTCCAAAGCTTTTGCGGTACAAGATCCCGTCAAGAAAGACAAATCTCTTAGATTTTTGAGTGAGTTTGATTGCATCTTTCTTTTCTGGGATTTAGAGCAGGCAAACACGAAAAGATCTAACAATATGTGTTTGGTGCGATCCAACCTATAAGAATGAACTCGAGTTCTCATGAATCGACTTCAATTAACATGCCACCAAGATTTGACGGAACAAACTATCTATGGTGGAAATCTTCTATGAGATCTTTTCTTCAATCACGAGACTTTAATACTTGGCTATTAGTTGTCGATGGTTATACTCTTCCAATGAGAGAAAATTCAGATACTGAGTTTAGACGCTTAGCGGAATTTTCGAGCGAAGAAAAGACATTGGCAAAGCAGAATTCAGATTGTTTTAATGCTATGTAAGTCGCGACCTACAACATCATGTGTCAACATGTCAAACTTCTAAAGAAGCTTGGGATAACCTTCAGATCGTATTCGAAGGAAATTCTTCTGAGAAATAAGCTATCTTCAAACCCTCACTTCCGAGTGGGAAAACCTTTGAATGGATGACAACGACACTTTTGAGGAGTTTCACATTAAACTCTCTGAGATAATTAATGTCTCTTTCTCGTTAGGAAATACTATTTCTGAAAAGGATATAGTATGCAAGATTCTCAGATCGTTGTCATCTAGATACGATTATAAAAAGCATGCAATCATCGAAGATAATGATCTTTCAACCCTCTCTAGGAGTTCTTTAGTTGGAAAACTAAAGATCTTTGATCAAGAAATTTTGTTCAAACAAAAGGACAATATGGGATTTAATGCCATGAAGGGAGTTTCGACTCAATATTCGGAAAATTTTGATAATCAAGAAGATCTCTTTACTGATGATGAAGGAGAAATAAACCATCACTTGTCTTTTCTTACTCAACGATTCAAAAGACTGTTGAGACATCGAAAAAGGGGAACACGGGTGTCAAAAAGGAAGAGTGTTCCTTCGCATAAACATGAAGATACCTGGGATGATAATGATATTATTCCTCAATGTTACAAGTGCAGAGGCTTTGGTCATATCTCTCCAGATTGTCCAACCAATGACACACAGTGGAAAAGGAATGCTTATACTGCCACTCTTGATTATTGTCCTAGTGATAATAACCAAGTTGATGAGATAGATCATGTTGCAACCTTTGCAGAAATCTATAAATCTGAAACCCTTTCAAACATAGATACTCATGAAGAGTTCACTCCTCAGATTTTCGAGAAATCACTTCCCTATAAAGATAAAAGAAGTCACCTTCTTAATTATGACATTGCTAAAATAAAGTCATTACT
>NC_039359.1:46820526-46842510 GCF_003573695.1 Papaver somniferum
TACTTGAAATTATTTTTTGCAAGTTTTTAACTTGATAAATAATTTATTTAAGAGTTTTATTTATGGAAAAAATTCATTTTTTGTGTTTAATTGTTTTACAAGAAAAATACATGTTTCGACCAATGCCCATGCGCGTGTACCAAGCACCAAGTCCGTGTCTATTTGAATTTATTTTTTGCAAGTTTGTAACTTGATAAATAATTTATTTAAGAGTTTTATTTATGGAAAAAATTCTTTTTTTGTGTTTAATTATTTTACAAGAAAAATACATGTTTCGACCCATGCCCATGCGCGTGTACCAAGCACCAAGTCCGTGTCTACTTGAAATTATTTTTTGCAATTTTTTAACTTGATAAATAATTTATTTAAGAGTTTTATTTATGGAAAAAATTCTTTTTTTTGTGTTTAATTGTTTTACAAGAAAAATACATGTTTCGACCCATGCCCATGCGCGTGTACCAAGTACCAAGTCCGTGTCTACTTGAAATTATTTTTTGCAAGTTTTTAACTTGATAAATAATTATTTTTAAGAGTTTTATTTATGGAATAAATTCTTTTTTTGTGTTTCATTGTTTTACAAGAAAAATACATGTTTAGACCCATGCCCATGCGCGTGTACCAAGCACCAAGTCCGTGTCTACTTGAAATTATTTTTTGCAAGTTTTTAACTTGATAAATAATTTATTTAAGAGTTTTATTTATGGAAAAAATTCTTTTTTTGTGTTTAATTGTTTTACAAGAAACAAAAGTCCTTTTATAAGAAAAAACCTAAACCTAACTTGATTTGAAAGTTAATTTTCCTATAAATACAACTCGAAAATCTCTTTTCAAAACACACATCTCGAAAAATACATGTTTCGACCCATGCCCATGCGCGTGTACCAAGCACCAAGTCCGTGTCTACTTGAAATTATTTTTTGCAAGTTTTTAACTTGATAAATAATTTATTTAAGAGTTTTATTTATGGAAAAAATTCTTTTTTTTGTGTTTAATTGTTTTACAAGAAACAAAAGTCGTTTTATAAGAAAAAACCTAAACCTAACTTGATTTGCAAGTTAATTTTCCTATAAATACAACTCGAAAATCTCTTTTCAAAACACACAACTCGAAAAATACATGTTTCGACCCATGCCCACGCGCGTGTACCAAGCACCAAGTCCGTGTCTACTTGAAATTATTTTTTGCAAGTTTTTAACTTGATAAATAATTTATTTAAGAGTTTTATTTATGGAAAAAATTCTTTTTTTGTGTTTAATTGTTTTACAAGAAAAATACATGTTTCGACCCATGCCCATGCGCGTGTACCAAGCACCAAGTCCGTGTCTACTTGAAATTATTTTTTTCAAGTTTTTAACTTGATAAATAATTTATTTAAGAGTTTTATTTATGGAAAAAATTCATTTTTTGTGTTTAATTGTTTCACAAGAAAAATACATGTTTCGACCCATGCCCATGCGCGTGTACCAAGTCCGTGTCTACTTGAAATTATTTTTTGCAAGTTTTTAACTTGACAAATAATTTATTTAAGAGTTTTATTTATGGAAAAAATTCTTTTTTTGTGTTTAATTGTTTTACAAGAAAAATACATGTTTCGACCCATGCCCATGCGCGTGTACCAAGCACCAAGTCCGTGTCTACTTGAAATTATTTTTTGCAAGTTTTTAACTTGATAAATAATTTATTTAAGAGTTTTATTTATGGAAAAATTCATTTTTTGTGTTTAATTGTTTTAAAAGAAAAATACATGTTTCGACCAATGCCCATGCGCGTGTACCAAGCACCAAGTCCGTGTCTATTTGAATTTATTTTTTGCAAGTTTGTAACTTGATAAATAATTTATTTAAGAGTTTTATTTATGGAAAAAATTCTTTTTTTTGTGTTTAATTGTTTTACAAGAAAAATACCTGTTTAGACCCATGCCCATGCGCGTGTACCAAGCACCAAGTCCGTGTCTACTTGAAATTATTTTTTGCAAGTTTTTAACTTGATAAATAATTTATTTAAGAGTTTTATTTATGGAAAAAATTCATTTTTTGTGTTTAATTGTTTTACAAGAAAAATACATGTTTCGACCAATGCCCATGCGCGTGTACCAAGCACCAAGTCCGTGTCTATTTGAATTTATTTTTTGCAAGTTTGTAACTTGATAAATAATTTATTTAAGAGTTTTATTTATGGAAAAAATTCTTTTTTTGTGTTTAGTTGTTTTACAAGAAAAATACATGTTTCGACCCATGCCCATGCGCGTGTACCAAGCACCAAGTCCGTGTCTACTTGAAATTATTTTTTGCAAGTTTTTAACTTGATAAATAATTTATTTAAGAGTTTTATTTATGGAAAAAATTCATTTTTTGTGTTTAATTGTTTTACAAGAAAAATACATGTTTCGACCAATGCCCATGCGCGTGTACCAAGCACCAAGTCCGTGTCTACTTGAAATTATTTTTTGCAAGTTTTTAACTTGATAAATAATTTATTTAAGAGTTTTATTTATGGAAAAAATTCTTTTTTTGTGTTTAATTGTTTTACAAAAAACAAAACTCGTTTTATAAGGAAAAACCTAAACCTAACTTGATTTGCAAGTTAATTTTCCTATAAATACAACTCGAAAATCTCTTTTCAAAACACACAAGCAGCGACCATTTCTAGGTCTACTTTTCTTCATCTTCTTGCTTTTATTTTCGTGCGGCGTTTTACTTCCATTCCCGTTACTGAGTTTAAGAGTGGGTAACTTGTATTGTGCTAATACAAGTTATATCGGGCAGTCTTATCCTGGACACATCTTCGCACGTTGGGGTTTAGCATTACTTTAGAGTATCCCCGCGAACTAATGTGTTAAGGGCAGCTTGTTGAACCTGTGATTCTGCCCTCATCAATTTGTTCGTGGTAGAGTTGTTTGATACGGTTCTTTATATTTAGTGTTTGATACATCTGACGTTTCTTCTATTATTTCAAGACTCCAACAAGCTTTTGGCTGATCAATAATTACATGTACACCCCACCGTTTAAACTAGTTGTACCGGATGTTTTAAGCTGAAAATTGTGGTCGTGGTTTTGTTTTGCCTAGCTAGCTAGCAGCAACTGTCTTTCTGGTTGCAACAATAAATATTTATAAATGGTACGTGAACGGTAGGTAGTCTGTGCCCATTTGTGCTTTTTCTGAGTTGTCCGGTAGCAATAAATTTGAATATTATGTTGATGATGTTTTATTGGTTAAGCTTTACTTTCATGCAACTAAATATCTTCCTGAGATTATATTTGTGCGCCCCTCACACAAATGCATAGCTAAGAAAATTCTTATCTTTTATTTTATAGTGTATCTAAATGCTAGCCCACATGCATGTCCGGGAACTAGTTAAAACTAGAGTATATGAATGGTCTATTTTATGGTGTATATAAATGGTAATGACGATGGAGGTTGAGGTAGGCTGGGAGAATGAACTATGAAAGAAGATACATTGAATGCAAAAATGAGGGAGTTGAGCAATTTTAAACTAGAGTAAGTAATGTTCATAACAATGTTCTTCAATAATTCTTACCTCCTTGTATGTCACTGCAGTAGTTCGATGTCCATTTTCTAATGTGGTGGGATCGTTATAGGTATTGCATGGCACATAAACTAGTTACTGCGTCTGAAATGTCCACTTCTGTTGCTGTTTGGGTTGCCATAGTTCGTGGGTGAAAGCGAAGAATCAAGGGGTCCTTCTGACTTTTCGTACACTCTTCCGCATAAAGATGTAAATCCAAACGATTTCAAATAGCTGAGCTGAACTTTGAAGATATGAAGGAGAGAAGAATCTTTGTTTACCGCGTCCAAAATAGCTGAACTTAAAAAGGAGATACGTGAACGTATCTCCTCTTAAGCTTAGCTATCTTGGACACGGTTAACACTATTAAAGAAGATATAGATGAATTTGGCATGCGTTTTGGAAAATAAATTGTATCCTTCTAAATCTCCATGTTTGACTACTTTGGCATGATTATGGATATGAAACCCATAATTACACTAATAATTTCACTTTTCCAATACTTACTTATTTTTATTTTATAGAAGCATTTGTTAACATGATTAAAGAAAACCTGGATGAATTTGAAGTTGGGCGTTTGGCTGATCAATAATTGTACGTACAACCCACCGCTTAAACTAGTTGTGAAGTGCACTTCAAGTTTAAAGTTGTGGTCGTGGTTTTGCTCGTCGACTGTAAGAATTATTTTCTTATTGCAACAGTAAATATTTGTGAATGCGACCTTAACGATGGTCTTTACTCGTTTATAGCTCAGTTGGCCAGAGCAGTAGCAATAAATTTTGAATACGAAGTTGATTATGTTTTAGTGGTCGAGCTTTACTTTCATACAGCTCCACAAATGCATGGACCCAATGTTCTAAACAACACAAAATTTTTCATTCATAAAATTTAATTGAATACATAGTTAGCTTAAAATGGTCCCCTTACAGCAGTCAACTTCTAAAGTAATTAAAACGTGGATCAAATTATAATACAACAACAGAAAGAGTAGTGCGACTGAGTACATTTTCTGAGGCGGTTCATCATTCTGATTAATTAGTAGGCAGCTAGAAAATGGGTCATTTATCCAAATATTTTCAAAATATATTTCTAATGGACGAGTAAAAATTATTACGGGTGAAATGGACAGAAAAAAGATAGCACGGATGAAACTGGATTCATCCTGGCTTAAACTTAAAAAATAGCGAGGATGAAACTGGATGCATGCTGATGTAAATTAAAAATAAGAAAAAATATTTAAAAATGGGTAGGATAAAACTGTTTACATCCTGACTATTTTAACATTTTTGTCCATTTAAACAGTATCAAAACCTAAATGTTTTTTTCACCCAGAAATTATTGATTTTGATCTTTTTAACCAATTTTGTGTTTTGAAAATCCATGAGATACCAAATCCAATAAAGCTTGGCGGTTCTTTGTTTGTACTAGTGTTCAGGAATTGGCCAAACAATCTCTTGAAGAAGTCCCAGTTTGATACATTCGCAATGATCTGGACCCATTAATCACTAACCTCTCTGATGTATCTTTGACAGATCAAACAGTACCTGTTATTGATTTGCAGAAATTACTATCTCCAGAACTCATCGTTGGTGAGTTAGAATTGGACAACCTTCACTCTGCTTGCGAGGACTGGGGTTTCTTTCAGGTATGTCATGACACTTCAATTATGATTATATATTGCGTATATATAGTAACTTTTTTTTTTATATCTATTGTCAGTTAAAATTATTAGGAATTCCTCTATTAGTTATGGTATTGTTATAACAAATTAGTATAGGTATTGCACGTACACTAATCTGTTTTATGATGTAGTTGGTAAACCATGGAGTTGACATTTTATTGGTGGAGAAAGTGAAATCAGAAATTCAAGGTTTCTTCAATCTTCCAGTAGATGAGAAAAAAGAAATTTTGTCAAGAGGAAGGAGATTTCGAAGGATTTGGAAAAATGTTCGTTCAATCAGAAGAACAAAAGCTTGATTGGGGAGATATGGTTTTCATTCTCACTCAACCCCAACATATGAGGAAGCCTAAGCTATTTTCCAAACAACCTCTGCCTCTCAGGTTTGGTTCTCTGTCTATTTTGCATTCCTGAAGCGTGATTTTTTCCCAAGATATGTTTTTGCCCATTTCTACATAACATCGTCGTATTGCAATTTGCAAGGCAATTGCAAGTCAAGGGATAAGGTGGGTTGTGATGCGGCTCTTAAACTAAGCAGTTTCAATCTATCTAGTACCGTGCACCATACAAGTATAGCCAAATTAGAATGCTATAAGACTCTGAGGTTGCATCCGTATGATCTTACAACTATCTAGTTCCTCTCTTGGTGCAGGGAGACAATCGAATCCTATTCATTGGAGTTGATTAAACTAGGCTTGACTCTCATTGGTTTGATGGAAAAGGCTCTACAAATGGATGCCGGGGTTATGGCAGAGTTGTTTGAAGATGGGATACACACAATGAGGATGAATTTTATTATCCTCCTTGTCCTCAGCCCGAGCACGTCATCGGCTTAACACCACATTCAGATGGTGGTGGTTTAACGATTCTCCTTCAACTAAGCGAAGTGGATGGATAATGGATTATAGATTAGAAGAGAAAATATATGGGTTCCCATTAAACCTCTACCTAATGCCTTCGTAGTGAACATTGGAGATATTTTGGAGGTAAAGCGAGTTAATGAAATCGAATTATCCAAGTCTAGGAAGGGCATGTACTTTATCCACAAACCTCAAGTATGGGTTTTGACAATTAAATTTTTGTTGCCTCCCTTGACAGATTTTGAGCAATGGGATTTACCATAGCGTGGAGCACCGATCAACAATAAACGCGACAAAGGAGAGGCTCTCTGTTGCAACTTTTCAGAACCCTAAACAAGAATCCGTAATAGGTCCCAACATGATTACACCAGAGAGACCTGCCTTGTTCAGAAAAATTGTGTACAAGGATTATATGTAAAAAATTGTTTCGCGTAAACTCGATGGAAAATCATTCCTCGACTCCATGAGGATAGGAGAAGGTGATGAAAGACCGTAACCAGCGTGTATTACTGGTGTTTTTATGCAGTTCCTCCGAAATAAATACATGTGTATATCTGATATTAATGAACTGCAATCATCAAATTTACACCAAGTTTGCCTTTTTAACTATAATCTACTTATAATCTTTTTCATCATTTTTGAGGCTCCGGATCCTCTACGCCCAAAATCCTCTACAACTGTGCGCCTGCCAATAAGGGGACACCATGTGTTCGTATTTAAACATACCAAAATCATAAATTTACAGTATATTAAAGTTGTTGAAATTAAAAGATTTTCGGGGAGACTAATTGACCATTTTTTTTTTTTGACGAACACTATTGAGTCTCTTCAACATTTTCAGTTTATGATTGTTCTGATTTATCCTCCCTCAATTATCTCTTTTCATTTATACCGCCATCCTTAAGAATGGGTTGCTCCTCCTTCATTTTATGTTGATTCCCTATTGAAATTCTGCCTGTTATTGATGCCTCTGATTTATATAATTGCCATACTATTTCCTTTTTCCATTTCAGTCATAACTATGAACATCTGTACTGAATGTGCCAACGAATTTTTGCTAAAAATCATTCTTCCAATACTACGGAGTTTGGACTGAAAAATCAAAGCTCCAAAGTCATTTGGCTGCAATGAAGGACGTAAGTTGGCACATTTTACTTGCATAAAAGACTACCAGCCAAGGAGATAAAGGACAAGTATAGGTAGGGATGAAACAAAAAGTTGGATGGTGTCTTTCAAAAGTTGCTAATTATAAGGTAAAATAAGAAATTAAACCAACAAAAAAAAACGCTGTCATTCACCAAATGCACAACAATAATAATAAGAATAAACTGAATAATCAAGGATCATCATCAGAAAAAGGTTTCAAAAACAAAAGTGATAACAACATAAGATTTGGTACCAAAACAGGAATCAAAGGATTAATATTCCAACCACCGAAACGTTTTCTCTTAACTCTCTTTCTAAAATACTCTCTTCTCTGTTCTTCTCCGAGTTGAGTTGGTACTACTAACCCTTTAGCCAGAATCAGCGGTGGTGGTTGTTGATATGGGTACTGTGAACGCCAAGAAGTTAATGGAGGACCCAATCTTAAGACCCTTTTTAAGAAGAGAGTGAAACCCCATTTGAGATGTAGAGATGGAAAGTTGTTTGCATCTTGTTTGTTGCAGAGGAATGGTGGGTAATCCCAGTTGAGGTAACAAGGGACTTGATTGGATATAAATAATTGAGAATGAAGAGAAGGTTTGATTGTTGGGTCTGTTAGAAGATGAGTTAAGGCATGTAATCTTTGCTCCCAATTTGTTTCTTCCATGATTTTATCAGCCAATACTCTGTTTCTCTGTCTGCCTTGGAACTAGTGGATAAGGAACTCTCATCTTTAAGGAGTTATTATATTATATGAAATAACTCATGAGTATAAATAAATCTGACTAGGCTACTGAATCTTGGCCCTCGGGTTTCTTTGAAAAAGGAACAAATATTAAGACCTTAGCATTTGGCAACAGTAAATCTTCATAGAGTGTTGAAAAACCATTATCAAAACCAATTTTACCATGAGGTGGTGGATTCTTTGCCATGGTTGTTCAGGTAGCACCTACCGCATCCCAAAAGGATTTCTTATTGGAGAACCAAAAAGAGATGTTTTCCGGGCATCCGTGTAATCCCACCGATTTGGTAATACTAACCACTTGTAGTTTCCATATAGAAGTGGACATTTAGTTTCCATATAGAAGTGGACACTGAATGTGCCAGAATTGCCGATAGGAGGGAGCCAATATATTAAAATCTCAATATATGAGTTTACAAAATTTTATGTGATTTTATGTGAAATTTAGATATATATAGCCATATAGGCTTTCCGAGCTAGGTGACAAGTGTGTCGGTGCCCTTTGCTCTGCCTGTGATCAATATATAGTATTTATGTAAATTCATTATCAAAGATGAGAGAGACCGTCCTTGGCAAATCAAACCTACAAGAATTAAGCATTATGAAGAAGATCAATGATAAGAATAACTAAGAAATAAAATCTGCTACATTTGAAAGAATTGTAGTAAAATGCATGAATTAAAAGGAGTGTGCACTGTGAACACATAAATCACGACGGCATCCACGTATTCATAAACAATGTTCGCATACAATCATTCATTTTAAAATTGAAACTATTATGCGATGATGACTCATCGACTCAGAGCCATCGAGCTCGTCCTTGTCTAATCATATGGTAATGAAATAGATAATCACATGGTAGAATAAATAATAAGTCGAAGTAAACATAAAGACATAATATAAAATGCTGAATGTAAATGAGACGGTGATTTACGTGGTTCAGCACTAAGGCCTACATCCACGGGGGTTGTTGTTTCACTGTGTAGTTGGGAGTTACAAAGATAGTCAAATGACTTTATCTGAAATACGAACATAGAAGGGGAAAGGGAATTCATACTTACTCTTCCTATTTCTGTCTCTCCTATGTTTACTAAGAATTGGTCGACCCCTTCTCTCTTGGTGGAGAAGGGTATTTATAGAGTTTATACATGGGGTCCACTGTCAGGGACAGTTACAACCTTATCTTCTCGTTCTTTGTTCCGATACCGCTGGTGTCTTCGTTCCTAATCGATGCTCCTAGCGGTTATGCTTGATGACAATGAACCACCTCGTTCTCTTCCATATATCGATTGACACGTATCATATGCCTAAGGTATTTAATGCTGGTGGTTGGGGTGGTCTGCACGCGTCAGACAGATGTCTGATGCCCCTGTCATGTCTTCGTTAGTGGAGCTAATCTTAGCCGTTGGTCTTGGGTCTGCCTTGATATGAGATAAAGCAGATCTTCGGGTGCTCTTCAGTACTTCGCAGCGGCTCGTTCCTTCAGTGCTCCCTGGTTCTCAACCATTGGATCAGTTCAAGGATGACCACATACAACTGTTAGACGTTCCTTGGATGTCGGTATGTGGCATCGTATCTTGATGCCCTTAGCCTTGTATCCTCCACGTGTATCTCCTTGGACACGTGGCGAGTGATAAATTGTTTGTATCCAATTTGCCCCTTTTCTTCTGATTTGGATGTTTAGTCAAAATTGGAAGAAAACCGTCTTCTCAAATTCTTCATATCTCCGTAATAACTTCCCTAGAAATAAGGGCGCGTTTACCACTATCAGCATTAACTCCTTCTTGAGTCATGGGACGGTTTTAAATTTTTGGATGCTATAAGTAGGCGAGAAGGTGTTGGTGAGATAAATTTTATTCCTTCTTCATTCCCTTGTCATTTCATTCTATGAACTTTTTTCTCCTTCTTCTTCTCTGTTCTTCAGTCATTAATTCCTGCTAGTTTAGTTTACAGACGTCTAGAGTTTTTGGTTATTAATGTTCGCTTGATGTTCACGGATCATTTTCGTTTTCATCGAGACGTTCCTGATTGAGGTATGAGATTGTCTTTACATTGATTTTGATTGACTGTTAATCTTCTACTGCTGTGTTCTTGGTTTCGTGATGAAGAACAAATATACCAAAGTATATATACTTGCCCCTGTTCTTTATCACGAAGCCTAGGGACTCCCTTTTGGTAATTTTACCTCATTTTCCATGTCCATAAATAATTCGGGGTTTTTTGTTTTGCGGTTTTTAGAATTTCTGAGTGATATTCCTGATTAGCTTGTAAAAGTTGCCAAACCCTAATCTTTTGATATATTTCCTTCTCTGTTTTAACCTTTATTTTGTTTCTGTGCCCCTTCGTAGATATGGATGATCGTCATCGGGTTCCTTATCAAACTCCGCCGTCAATCCCCTACAGATCCCCACATAGAAGTCCTGATATATCTCTGCCAAAGGGTGGTCCGCCAAGGTCTTCGCAGCCAGATCCGCGAGCCCAGAAAGTTACATCATCTTCGGGTCCGAAGGTTTTTATTACAAAGAAAGGAGATTCACCGAAGGGGTCTCGATATACGGTTAACCGTCCAGTGACTAACCCCGCTTCAATTCATGCTGATCCAAAGGGTGTGCCGCAACCTTCTGCTGAGCGTGTTGATCCAAAGGGTGTTCAGCAACCTTCTCCCAAGCGTGTTGATCCGAAGGGTATGAAAAACCTTCTCCTCAGCGTGCTGAGCCATTAAATGTTTGTCCTCTTCAATCCCTGCCACCTCAGGCGTCGATGCAGTCGAAACCTAGAGCTTCGCAATCCATTCCTCTGGTAAAGGAGTCTTTTTCAAAATCCACGATGCCCTTAGCGGACCCTCCAAGGAACCCACCGATCAAAAGAAAAGGCTCTGATCTAAATCCTCCAAAAGTGAATAAGCCATTGTTGAACGAGCCCGGTGACTCTAACGTTGCTCCAATGATACTAAGTATTTCAGTGGGGAAGAAGAAGGTCACTTTCAAGCATATGGACCTCTAAGTGTTCAAAAAGAAGCATGGCCTTGAATTTTTTGATGTCAAGTTCTTTGCGCCAGATGACGATCTTTCCTATGATATGATTGTGAACTATAAGTACGATGAGTTTCACTTGCTGACTACTATAGGAGCCTTCGAGGAGGGTCTGATGCTGCCCTTGTATAAGTCGGGTGATTCTGTTTACTATGACGTTCTGGATGATCGCGAAGGTTCCACCCACAATACTCATTTTCGTTTAGTGGTGCAGCTAAGTGGGAACTATCTTCGGACCTTGAGGGAGTGTTATCTTCTTAGTCATGGTGAAACGACGATGACCTGTTATACTCCCGATCCCGCCGAGAGAGACTTGTATAGTCCTGCAAACTTTAATGCCTCATTTGCGAATTATGTAAACAGTAAGAACCGCAAGCCTTGGAGTGTAGGTCTTCGTTCAGTTCCTGCTTCTCGTGGTGAAGTTCGTCTCTTAAGTGAGATGAGTGATTCAAAGCTTCACTAAGTTTCTGGCACCGAAGGGACTTCTCAGCAAAAACTCTTTCTTAATCGTGAAAAGCTCAAACGTGATCATGACTATGAGTGGCATGCCACCGTTATTGAAGTTGTTGGTCCTTGGGCTTACGGCTGGGTACCTGGTCCGCGGGGCTGGCGTCCTACCGCTGATAGTCAACCTCGTGATAGCGCTCCTGCTCGCTATGGTGACTTCTTCCTCTGGCGGTTGAACTTCGATTGCATGATTTTCGAATATGCCATTGACGCTGCTAACGAAGATGAAAGCTCCGATATTGTCCTTCCTCCGAAGGGTAATGCCGCTGCTAAGGTATGGTCCCTTGTGTTGCCCCTTTTCTTCTTAGTTAAGGGTAAATAGTCATCGTTTTGATGTGTTGAGTGTTATATCCTTAGGCAAAGAATAAAAAGAAGATTGGCGCGGTTCAGTCTTCTACTGCCCCTGCGGAGGAGGCAGACTTTCAGGATGAGGTTAACAGCCCCGTGAATGATGAAAATATTGAGGACGAAGAGGAGGTTACCGATGACGAGGAACGAATAGAGACTTCCCCTCCTAATCATGAGAAGGATGCAAGCAATGACGGTGGTACCCACGAAGAGAGAGTTACGCCTGACATTCCGATGAACGATCCCCCCATTGGATCGATGCAAAACCAGGGGAATGGGGATGCTGAGCCTCAGCCAACAAATCCTGCCCCCGAATTTTCTTTTGGTAAGATTCATTCCGATGGGGGTCCGATGGATATTAACACTTCCATGGGACTAGCTTAGGAGTTTTATTTGCTTTCTCTGAATGATGACTGAGATGTTCTTGGGGACGAAGGTGAGAAAACCGTTGGTGGGGTAGGAACCAAGGCTGGTGGAGAAAAGGCAGATGGAACCGATGATGAAGAGGCTGCTGGAACCAGTGGCGAAAAAGAAATTGGTCAAGAGGGAAATTTGGGGAAAACGTGAACCTCCGTTCTCTAATCTTCTTCGTTCTTGAAATCTTCTTCTTCGTTGGCTCTTGTCATGATATCATCTTCGTGAAAGTCGCCAGATATGTCTTCTCCTACGTCATCGTCAGCGATATCCTCCCCTACGTCGTCTTTACGATTTGCAGCGACGGCTTCCTGAGGGATGAGTGAGGGTTCGTATACTCTAGTTATCTTGATTGCCTTGATACCTTCGTCTCTCAGCATGGATGATATATAAGCTAAGGTGTCAGCATGCCTGAGTTTCTTTATGCCTAAGTGCCGGAATTTGATAGTTGGTGTTTGGGATGCCAGAGTCTGGACCAAAGCCATGTATGCTGAAAGGGTCTCATCATAGACATTGTATTCTAACCCTATTTTTTGTATGACCAGTTGCAATCGCTTATTAGTCGCACATCGGTTATTCCCATTTTTATTATCAAACTAAGAGCGTGTACCACAGCTTTGTATTCGACGATGTTATTGGTATTCCCTTTGAATTCCAACCTCAACGCATGCACGATCATTTTCCAGTTGGGGTGGTGATTACGATGCCTATTACTGCACCTTCCCTATTCTTCGATCCGTCAACGAAAACCTCCCATCGTCTTTGATTTGAGGGCTCGAGAATATCGACTGGGTCTTTGCCTTCATCTACTTCTGGTATGCCCCTCAGTTCTTCGTCGTTTTCCAGGGGTAGATATGCTAGGAAGTCCGCTAAGACTTGCGATTTTTGGGAGTGTTGGATTTCATGGATAATGTTGAACTGATCAAGGTGGGTGTTCCACTTTTCTATCTTTCCGACTTTTCCAGCACTTTTGAGAACTGCCTCTAATGGTGCTTTGCATGGAACACAGATATATTGAGTCAAAAAGTAAGTCCTTAGTTTTTGGGTAGCCCATACTAGCGCCAAGATGAGTTGCTCGATCTTCGTATAGTTTCTTTCTTCCGCGTTGAGGGTTTTGCTGACGTAGTAAATAGGTTGCTCTATCTTTGTATTTGTTTTAACCAATATTGCGCTGACTACATCTTCTGTTGCTGCTATGTATAGGGTCATTACCTCGTCGGGATCAGGCTTTTCTAGGATAGGGATCGTGGCCAGGTATTCCTTGATCTTTTGAAAAGCTTCTTCGCACTCAGCGGTCCATTCAAACTTGCTCCATTTTTTGAGGATGTTGAAAAAATGTTTGAATTTATCCGATGACCTGGCGATAAATCTACCCCGAGCTGCTAAGGATCCGTTGAGCTTTTGGACTTCTTTTAGGTTCTTCCGGGATGACATTTCTACGATGGCCTGGATCTTCGCGGGATCTACTTCGATGCCCCTCTTCGTTATTAGATACCCAAGAAATTTCCCTGAGGTGACACCGAATGTGCATTTTTCTGGGTTTACTTTCATATGGTGTTTCCTCATTGCTTCAAAGATATCCCTCAGATCTTGATGGTGATCCTTGCGCAACTTGATTTTGACGAGCATATCATCGACATAGACTTCTAATGTGTTACCGATCCATGGCTTGAGGATAGCATCAACCATCCTCTGGTATGTTGCCTCTGCATTTCGAAGTCCGAAGGGCATCCTCGTGTAGCAATAGAGGCCGTGCAGGATGTTGTGTGTTATTGATCTTCTTCTACCAGCGCCACTTGGTTGTAACCAGAATATCCATCCATGAATAAAAATTCTTCCTATCCTTCGACAGCTTCAACCGGTTGATCGATGCTTGAGAGTGGATAACTATCCTTCGGACATGCTTTATTGAGGTTGGTGAAATCGATGCATATCCTTACTCCTCCATTCTTTTTTGACATGATGACCATGTCGGATATTTGACTTCCTTGATGAACCCTGCTTCTAACAGCTTGCGGAGTTCATTCTCTATTGCTTTGTGATACTCTGGTGCTACTTTACGTACTTTCTGCATGAAAGGTGGTGTGCCTGGCTTTATACGGAGTTCGTGTTGGATTATCTTTGGATCAATCCCCGGCATGTCCCCCAGTTTCCATGCAAAGATATATGCGTACTCCACGAGTAGCGTGATTAGGGACATCTCTCTTTCCTTGTCCATTATGGTCCTTATCTTGATCATATTCGGATTCTCTTTGGTCCCTATGGTGATCTCCTTCACAGGTTCTACAGGTGTGAACGTGGGTTTTAGTTCCCCTAGGAGAGGGACATTCTTTAATTTCTATTTGGTTGGTTCTTCAATTTCTTTAGTTGTTGAAGTACTTTCTTCCGTGTTTAGAACGACGCTACCCTTCGTCATACTTTTTCCGGAAATCTATTCGAGATAAAGGTCAATTGTTTTTTCTTTCGCAGCTTCTTTGTTTCGGGCCCTTCGAGATTTCCGCTGCTCATCTTGTTCGTTGTTGAGATGATTTTGTAGAGTCTGGATGTAGTGCCCCCTAAGCTAGCAGCTAACTAATCCAAGAGATTAACTAAATAAAGAGGCAGTACGAATCTAATTCAAATACTTAAACATTCAATTAAGAAATATGCGACAAAATTTATCCCAAAACTAACCCCGCTCAAAATATATATACATGAACTTCTCTCAAATGATACATATATAATAGTCAATTGGTTTACCGATACAATAAACAACATAATAAACATAGCGGAAGTTAACTAATTAACGGAGTCAACACTTGTGCCTTTCGCTGCGCAACTTTGATCTGTCTCTGAAAACTGAAAGTGGAAAAGGGTGAGCACAGAGTGCCCAGTACGAATAACATTTAACTTTCAAGTAATCATTGGAATGATTTGGAAAAACAATGAATATATCGTATGTCGACCAATTCCTTACACATCCCATATTATACATTGATAATGAAGTTTATTGGATGTCTACCAATTCCTTACACATCCAATAACAAATCATGTTTTTCCCAAAACACTAAATGGTATCCAAAATACATAAACAAACAATCATGGTATATGGAACTAACTCCTTCGACAAAATAATGTATTATTGGATGTCGACCGATTCCTTACACATCCAATTGTATACATTGACAATGAAATATATTGTATGTCGACCAATTCCTTACACATCCAATATTATGCATTGATGTCGACCAATTCCTTACACATCGATGTTGGTGTCGACCAATTCCTTACGCACCAAAATGAATGAGCGTATTCTATATACTTTCGAAATTTAAAGAAAACAAAGCATAATCAGATAATGCCTGAATTTGTTAAACATAAACTTTTGTAAAAGAAAACAACAATGGTTTCAAAAGAGTTAAGGTATTCCCACCTCTTTTGATGACAATCCACGCCTACCTCGAGATCCACAATCCACTGGTTCATCCTTTGAATCGATCGTTGTTAAATAGAATAACTGTTAATCACACAAGCACTCTAAGAATTTATCCAAAAGGATCATACAAGGCTCATACAAGTCTATCTAATGGTTCTAAGCCCATTTATGACTTTACACCTTTTTATTATCTATCTTTAAGATATCTAAGGTTTACTAATTCAATTAGTTTGGTTCTATAGTCTATTAGCTAAGTCTTATTAATATCTACATCTTTGTAGAAGAAGCCAAAGGCTAATTCGGACCACAAGAGGCCAAAACATCGAACTAGTAAAACTAGCCCTAAGCCCAAGTCTACTAAACTAAGGTCCAGTCCATCTAGGTCAGCTAACAGTCAACGTATGGTCAGAGAGGTCAACTAACAATCAACGTATAAGGTCAGGCCAAAGTCAAACTATTCAAAGTCTAGTCAAGGTCAGAAGGTCAATAATCAAGTCTAAGTCAGATCAACTGAGTCAAGAAACAATTAACTAGAAAACTGAAAGGTCTGATTCACCTAAGCTTGTTGGTCTTGTGGAACTAACAGTTCAGTCTCTAACTACAACATTTCAACACTACAAGTTCCAGTTCTAATACACATATATTTCATTTCAAACAATACAACCAATACATTACTTCATAAATCTAACTGTAAACACCATTACAATTTACCTGCAATTGTAGCTTTAAGCTCCTACAAGAGATAATCAACTCCACACACTCATTAAACATTTGTTCTTATAACTCAGTCACATATCATCACAGTTCCCAACTTCAATTAACAACTACACTCACTCTTGCCAAACAACCAACCACCCCGTTCAGTTCAACCTCTAAAATATTCCATAACCACTAGTCACAAGACCTGCACAACTCAACTGAGACTCATACAACAGTTCATCATTAACTCATCTCTTCTCTGCAAGTTCTTCCATTTCACTTTCCTTACCACATGCAACTCCAATACCCTCAGCTCCTGCACTATTCTGAGTTTATCTCAAACATACACTGCCTGCACCACTATCCAATCTCAACTTCACTAATACAACATCTTCATCAACTCCTACAAATTCAAACACAACTTCATCACAGCCATACTGCACCAGTCCAAATCTCACTTAATATATTCATCCACCTCTTCTCCCACAATCTTAACCAAATACAACTCAAGCACATACCCAACAATTTCAATTCAATTCTTAATCCATTAATAAACTTATACTCAAAAAACCTTACTGAGTTTATCTCAATGGACTTCAACACCAACAGTTCACAACACCCTCTCCAATATCATTTCAATTCTTAGCTCAACAAAAATTCATAAATTCAACAATTTGAAATGCATAATTTAAGTAAAATCACAGAGAAGGTCAATTACCTCAGATCAGGTTGTCTCATCCCAATTGAAACCTACCCTTTCTTCCATATGATTCAAACAATCAATACCATATCATCTCCTCCCTAACCATCAGTTTAATTCTCAAAACTCTAGTTCTTAAATTGGGGAAGAACATGGAACCCTAAATCTCCAATTCTTCTTTGTGAATCAAAAACCATATATTAAATCGTATCCTTTACGCTCAACACACAAAACCCATGTTCAATTGATCTTCTAGAGTATCCATTTCATCTTCGTATTCTCTTCTGCAACTCTACTGAAAACCCTAATCCAAATCTCCTCAATGATTCTCCAGTGAATCAACTTCAAAATCTAATTAAATACCAACCCATTCGATCTTCATCCATCAGAATTCATAACTCATCTTAATGTCTCCTCCAACTCAAGAACAGAACCCTAATTCGATTTAACATCATCACTCCTTCTTCTCCTAATCTCAAATAATATCAACAACATCACCAGAAACCAATTCTTATTGATTCCCCTAAGTTTCTCTTTGATTTTTGACCTCGGAATCATCTCAAAAAAACGCCAGAGGCGATGAGCAGAAGTAGAAGAAAATAAGAGAAAGAAGAAGAACGAGAAAGAAAGATAAGAACAAGACTGAATGAGCTTAGATGCTCGACTTGGTCTTGATAAAGCCGACCAAAGTACTGAGGCGCCCAAAACTTGGAAAAGGGCTGCCAAGTCGGTCATACCTTCAACCTAAATTGATAATATCTTGACACGTTCGAGTAGCCCATTTCGCCTATTTTTCGGGATCTATCCAACGGTACTAGTTCCGTATCTAAATCGTTGTTAGATTAATTCATATTAATTAAAGTTCGTGTTAAACTAATCGAGTTAATATCGACTAATTCGTCTCTTAACTGGTCTAATAGCGTTGACGAGCTTGGGGTTCCTTACACTGGCATTCCCGAGCGCTGAATTTATCTCCTTTTATTTCCATTACCCCTTCGGGTGTTGGAAATATGAGGTATTGGTGATAAGTCGCCGCCACTCCTTTGAGCTTGTGCACCCATCTTCGGCCAATAATGGAATTATAAGGGGAAGGAGCATCTACCACGCTGAATCGTGTGTCCACTTTCATGGGGCATGCGTTTACTTGCAAGACGATGTCTCCTAATGCCTTCATAGGTGCCCCGTTAAACTCGTAGATGGTGTAGTACGAAGACATTAGCTGTTCGTCGTTAAGCTCCATTCGTTTGAATGTGTCCTAAAACAGAACATTAACTGAGATCCCTCCGTCGATGAGGATCTTCTTGATATTGCATCCTTCTACTAGTAACGTGAGGACCAAAGGATCATTGTGATCTTCCATATCCTCTTCGATGTCTTCAGCGTCGAAATTCATAGGTGCGTCTATCCAATGTTCGTGTTCGTCTACCTCCACTCCATCGATTTTGTACAGTTCATTGTAGTCTTCAAATTGTTTTCTTAACCTTTTCCCTATTTGCGCTATTAGCGAAGGCCCTGCGGCTTTGGAGCATGAGATGGTGTTAAGGGTTCGATTTCCTTCAGGAAATTGAACCTGCTTGCTTCGTTTGGTCTTATCTTCAGTATCCACTTTCTGTATGTACTGCTTGAGATCTCATGCATCGATCAACTTTTGGATCATTATCTTGAGGTTTTTGCATTTCTCGGTCTGGTGGCCATTGAAGCAATGGTATTCGCAGTATTCCTTAGACTTCTCGGACCTTGGGGGTTGTTTCCCTTTGGACCATGGCCACTCAAGATTTTTCCGTCCTTTGATCTCCCTTAGGATGCGAGAGTATCTGGGGATTAGCTTCGTGTAGACCTGGTATTCTAATTTCCGATCCTAACGTCGACGATCATCTCTTCGTTCTTTCCTATCCTTGCTAGGTGGTTCCCCAGAACCGCCTCTTTTGGATCCGCTGGCTTGATCCACCGAGTTGGTTGGATGAGGGCTTTGAGTCTGGGATCTGAGATTTTCACGCTGAATCTCCTCCAGCATGGCATGTTTTTCTATTATTACTCAAAGATCTCCTTCGATAGTGGGGATGGTACCATGAATCTCGACGAATATCGGGCTCATCCTGTCTAGCCCCCATTTGTAGCAATTGATATTGACCACTGGATCGACGTTCCCTATGTCCTGAAAGATTTTGTGCCATCTGTCAGTATATTCCCTGATCGTCTCCTTATATCGGATTGCCAGCGAGAAGAGCTTGTCCATTCCGGTGTTGACGATCTTGTTGTATATGTAGGTCGCCAAGAACTTCTCAGTGAGCTGGTCATAGGAATAAATGGAGTCCGGTGGAAGGTTATCGAACCAGGAAAGTGCAGATCCTTTTAGACTTGAAGGAAAATATCTGCAAAGTATTGCATCGTCATAATTCCATCGGGCCAGGATTCGATTGTAATAACAAAGATGGGCAGCGGGATCACTGGATCTGTCGTAACACTCTAAGGCTGGGACAAAGCATTTCCGGGGAATGAGAGCTTTGGATAACACTGGGTTAGCAGGGTAGTGTTCGCTTCCTTCATCACTTTCTCCAGTCTTCCGCCCCCATGCTTGTCTTTCAACTGCTTGATTTCCGCCATCATTTCCGCACGAAGATTCTCCATTTCTTGCTGGTGCTCCTGGTAAATGGTGGATCGTCCTGGTCTCGGGATCTCGCTATCGAAGTAGTCTGAGTCCTATGGATTGTAATCTGGGTCGGATCTTCGATTTCCTCTGACATCTCTTTGGTTTAGCGGCTGCGGGTTGCTTATATTGGCCACTACCATCCTTCGGTCCTGATTTAGTAGCGGTTCCATGGAGTTAGCCTCGTCGTGTGAATTTTCCACCTATCCTTGAGTTGTTGGTTTTCTTGCGCCAGTAGAGCTACCGCGTCCCCGTATACCCTCTGGTTCTTCCTTAATTCTTCCAACTCTGCCATTATCTGGACATAGTGATTTGATCCTTGGTTCAGTGTCCCCCTGCATTTGTCCACCGGACACTATGGTGTTATCTTCGCTAACAATCTGTATCAATGGGACCGGAGGGTCAATCTACGGGGCTTGCTGTGCGGGTTGATTTGCTATCAGAAGAGTTTGATTAACTTGAAGTGGTGGATTCTGTTCGTTGGTGAGCGGCATCCCGTAGAGTGGTTGTTGTATTATTGACTCTGCCATCCCTTCACGCTGTTCATTTGGCCGGGTGGCTGCTGTCACTTTGGAGGCTCCTGCTTAGGATGCTACTGCTTTAGAGGCTCCCCCTTTGGCAGCAGCGGCTTTCAATGCTTCCGCTGCTATTGCGCTGGCATCCAAAGGCATCGTGCTCTCAGCTCCATCTTGTGTCTTGCCTGCTGCCTTTAGCTTTTCGCCTTTTTGTTTGCTGTGCATCATTACCGGGTTGTCCTTGGCGCGTCTTTTGATGATTCTTTGGATTTTCCTACATCCTTCGATTTTTCCATCTTCGATCCTCTCTCTTTTTCTGCACAAGAAAATTATCCTCAAAAAAATGATATCCGCGCGTGTTGGGTAAGATACGTTAGTCTAAACCGAGCCCCCTTGGGAATCCTGTAACGAAGATCCGAGATATTAAATTTAATGAAATGTGATCCACTATTTTAAAAAATAGAGGTCTATTAATAGATCTGAAAATATAGTTTTAAAGGGTCTTATATTAAACATAGATTTTGGAGAAGTTAGCATTATAATAATAGCGTAAGCCTGCTAACGGGTTCTCGTGTTTTAAAGTTGATGGTTGGAAAACAAAGATCTCGCTAATGAACTGCCCATAAGTTTGATTTTTAAGGATAAAAACTTGGGGTTATCTTAAAAACGCAGATTCTTTAAAAAGGAAAGTAGATGTTCCCATAAATCAGATTTTCAAAGACAACTTGAAATTACCTCAAAAAACGTGGATCTTGTAAAAATGAAAGTAGATCCACTTATAGATTTGCTTTTTAAAGTCAGAAATTTGAAATCGTCTTAAAAAACGTAGAGCTTGTAAAGATGAAAGTAGATCTACCCATAGATTTGTTTTTTGGAAAGATAATGCTTGCTAAGGCAGTTTTAAGAGCTGTTATTTTCAGAGAACAGTGCTTGGAACAAAAAGAATGCGGAAAGTCACGGGATAAGATAAATATTTTACCGGGACAGAGTCCCTGTTTCTAGCTCCAGATTGTGAACACATAAATCACGAAGGCATCCACGTGTTCAAAAACAATGTTCACATACAATCATTCATTCTAAAACTGAAACTATCATGCGTAAAGTTACAAAGGGACGATGACTCATCGACTCAGAGCCATCGGGCTCTTCCTTGTCTAGTCATATGGTAATGAAATAGATAATCGCATGGTAGAATAAATAATAAGTCGAAGCATAAACATGAAGACATAATATAAAGTGTTGAATGTAAATGAGACGGTGATTTACGTGGTTCATCACTAAGGCCTACATCCACGGGGGTTGTTGTTTCACTATGTACACTAGTACAAACCTTCACATAGGCCACGTTTTTTGGTTTACAGCCCAACCACGTTTCGGGTTATTTGTGTGGCTACTGGTCATCAGTATAACTATATCCACGTTTTGTGTTACCATGTAGACATAGTGCACCATTTGGTCATGGGTTTAATCCTAAACCCATCAACTGTATCCATAGGGTATCGTTTGGTCATAGTTTTCAGTCTAATCCCATCACATGTAGCCATAGATGCGTATATGGCCACATTAAATAATTATGTATGTGTTGAAAGTGTAGGATAGCAATGACATACCTATTAATCCGTGGCGGAAAAAGGATTTATTTAGTCCATAATATATGGTTTATTAGACACGCATGTACTGATGAATTGACACATTTTATCAAACATGACAAAACATTGACATATGGTTACACCATTTCTTTTTTTCGTGTGTGTGTG